>NC_030818.1:96177437-96384937 GCF_001704415.2 Capra hircus | reverse complement strand
CAGAGGTCAGCCCAAGGCCGAGAGGGTCCAAGTGTGAGGCTGGACCAGGTGTGGGGGTGAGACCTGAAGGCCCAGGCTCCTTAGGAGGTCAGCCTCATTTTTGAGCACAGCTCAGAGGTTGGGAGGACCAGGCGGGGTCTGGACGGCATTGGGTAAAGAGGGAAGAACAGCCATCCCATACAGAGCCCTTACGCTGGGCAATGTTCAGCACTAACAGGCTTATAACCCAGATCTCCCTGGATTCCGGCCTCAGCCCAGGGGGCGGGGACCTGAGGACACTGAGGCTCTGAGAAGTGACGGCACCTGTCCCCATCAACCGGTGCATATGCAGGAAGCAGCACTGGGTTTTGAACCCAGATCTGAGGGGCCCCAGGACTTTTTCCTTTGCTATTACAGGACCCTGGTGATGCAGAGGCCAGCATCAGGCAGATCTGACTCAAAGCACACACCCCGGAAATTACTTTCACGTGACCTTGGACATGCCAGTTTCCTGGTCTGAAGGTCCAGGTGGACTCCTGGGTTCGGCAGTCCTCACATGAGAAGGCTGATGTGGAAACATCAAAAGTCAAACACACCTTTGGTACGCAGGAAACATCCTTTGTCATCACCATCCTTTCTTTCCTTTTACCTCCAACCAGTACAAGCTGGGGGCAGCTCCAGGTTCCAATTCCAATGGTAGGGGAACGGGGGCAGGCAGCAGTCACTGCATGAGGCAGGGCCCTCCATAGGGCTAAGCGGGGGCTGGGAGTGGGGGGCCAGCTGAGTGACGCCGCCTCCTCCCTCCTCAGGCTTCCCAGGCGGCGCAGTGGTAAAGAGTCCAGTGCAGGAGACCTAGGAGACACAAGTTCAATCCCTGGGTCAGGAAGATCTCCTGGAGTGCGAAATAGCAACCCACTCCAGTATTCTTGCCTGGAGATTTCTATGGAAATTTCCCCTGTAGCCTACCAGAGGAGCCTCGTGGGCTACAGTCCATGGGGTCACAAAGAGCCGGACACGACTGAGTGATTGAGCCCCCTCCTTCTCCCCTAGTTGCCTGCTCACCCTCATCTGAAACCGCTTCTCAGATCCTTCCTCCTGCTTCCTCAGTGTCTGGCCCCAGGCTGGACACCAGGACAGACGAGAATCAGATCCAGACCCCCTACCTGGAGGAAGCCCCAGACTGGTGGGAGAGGCATGCCAGACCTGGACCATTCTAACCCAGACTGGCCAGCATGCCAGAGGAGAACCGGGCGTCCTCCTAGACACAGGGTGGGCTTAATCCCTGCCGACAGCCCTCGGGGCGGGATGGGTATGCACGCAGCAGGCTCAAATCCCAGCCCCTCAACTTACCAGCAGCGTGACCTGAGTCAGGGCAGTTCCTTCGCCTCTCTCTGTCTCATCTTCCTCCTGGAAAAATGAGGAAAGCATCAGTATCTCCTCATGGGGTAAGAGCATTCAGCCAGCTGATGCCAGCCCACACCAGGCTCGGTCCTGCTCCCAGCGGCAGGGGTGACCACGATTTGGGTTGTTCTGACCCACTGCACAGAGAGGGCACCGAGGGCTGCCGAACGGTGACTGCCCAAGCCCACCCAGCTCCTGGTGACCCAGCTGGCTCTGAGCCTGGGCCCCCGGCTGCAAGCTGCCTGAGGACAAGGGCCTGCCTGTCTTCCTGTTGTTAAACCCCATATACCCAGCCCAGGCCTTGCGGAGGGACACCAAGAGAAAGGAAATCGAGCAGGGTCATCAAGGATCTCCCCATGGAGGAAAGGATGGGGAGGTCATTCCAGACAGACAGAACAGCATGGCAAAGGCAGGGAGCTAGGAAGGAAACCACTGTGTTCAGAAAGCGGGTGCGAAGTCATTTCAGTCCCCGAGGACTGTAGCCCACCAGGCTCCTCTGTCCATGGGATTCTTAGGCAAGGATACTGGAGTGGGTTGCCATGCCCTCCTTCAGGGGATCTTCCCAAAGTTCAGAAAGCTAGAGGCACCCAGTATTCCTGGGTAGGAAGGAGAGGCAGGCGACAGAGTTTAGGGCAGTGGTGTGCTGGTAAAGCTTAAGAACAGGCTCTCTTTCACAACTGGGATGAAAGGAAAGAGACCCTGAGTGGTGCTAAGTCGCTTCAGTTGTGTCCAACTCTTTCTGACCCCATGGTCTGTAGCCCACCAGGCTCTGGGACAGCCTGTTGATGGGATTCTCCAGGCAAGAATACTGGAGTGGGTTGCCAGTTCCTTCTCCAGGGCATCTTCCCAACCCAGGGATTGAACCCGGGTCTCTTAGGTCTCCTGCATTGGCAGACAGGTTCTTTACCACTGGCGCCACCCGGGAGGCCCCCTGAGCGGCTGCATTTGCCAATTTACATGGTATAAATTCTCCCACCATGGTGGATTTCAAGCTACCAGCATGACATCAACAAGCTCCCAAAACTGAAAATGTAACCGCCAGTGATCGTGAGCCAGTCTGAGCAGAGGAGCCTGGAGGAGGGCAGGGCTGCCCCCTGGACCATGGTGGAAGCTGTTTCCTGGCATTGATGCCTCTGTGTGTCTCCATGGGGCAGCAGACCAACAGTTCATGGGCAGAGGCAGGTCCGACAAGATGGTTCCATGTCCAAGTCTAGTGACATCTCCATCTGTGCTCCCCTCCTCATCTCCATTATGGGCAGAAGTAGGATGATGGCTATCAGAGGGAGGCCAGAGCCCTGTCCAGGCCCCCTCTCCACCCGCTGTCCCCCAGCTGAGAGCCACGGGGCCCAGCACAGGGGGGATGGCAGGGTCACCTTGGGGAGAGTTATTGGGGCCTGGGTGGAAGCGGGGAGATATTATGCACTGAAGGCCACAGCCAAGGACACTAATCTGAACAGACAAGGAATCAATGGGAATTTCTATTTAGGGAGGAAATCAATAGGAATTTCAAGGTAGGAAAAAGGGGAATTACCTTTAATTGGAGTTCTCGTCCAGTTGGGTCTCTGGTGAGGCCAGGGCTCACCAGGCCTCTGAGGGACAGCCAGACCAGACCCCCACCCTGCCATGGCCCCACCTGGTGTACCTCCCACCAGTAACAGACCCCTCCTGTGGCCTCTGGTTAGGAGGCTGGGTTGAGCACGCAGAGGCCCTGGAATCAGGCAGTGAGAGCACCGTCTCCTCCTCTGTTGGATGGAAACAGTGGGGCAATTGCCTCATCAGTGAGGGACAAATTTCAGGTGTGTGAGGCACAGAGAGTTTGAGCAATTTACCCAAGATCACACAGCTTGGAAACAGGAGCTGGGATTTGAACCCCAGCCAAGCGGGCACCAGAAGCTGGGCTCCAACACTGCACTCTGCTTCTTCATAGGATGCAACTAGTCTTACTAGATGAGTCCTAGATAGTCGGGTCCCATCAGGTGGTGGGGGGTGACTGACTGGGGTCCGGACGCCTGCCCAGGAGAGGGCAGGGTGGGTGCAGGCCACATGGGAGGGCCCTGAGACAGGCTGCCCCCACACTACCTCCCCAAAGGTGAGCACACACAGACATCCCCTGGGGCCATGTCCCCATAAGCAAAGGGACACTCTTGGGAGGAGGTCTGGGACCACCCAGGTCCTCAGCAGACCCCACCAGAGGGCAGATCTGGCTGCTGGATGGTGCCTGGCAAAGAAGCTGTGGTGGAATCAGGGAGTCCTCCCCTCACGCAAAGCCGGAGGCCATCTTGGGGGTGAGCCTGGGCTGGGGTCAGAGCAAGGGAATTCCTCTGAGCCAAGGGCCTACTATGTGCCAGGCCCTTTGCTAGGGGCTTTTCTGGGTCTCACTAGGTCCTCCCACCACACTGGGGGAAAGTAGGGACTGTCACACCAGAAGCAGAGCTGAGGGAGCAAGAGAGAGGAGGGCCAGCCCCATCCCACGCAAAGTGAGCGCTTCGGTAGTGTCTGATTCTTTGCAATCCTATGGACTGTAGCCTGCCAGACTCCTCTGTCCATGGGATTCTCAGGCCAGCCTCCTCAAAGTGGGATCTCTTCCACATTCTTAAGGCAAATGCATTGGTCTGATGACTGCTCAGATTTTGATTTAAGGAAAAAAAAAAGACTTAAAGGAAGTTAGTGGGCAAAGGAGCAATTCACAAGGTGGGAGAGAGGAGGGAGGAGTCTGGGGGGATGGCTCCTTGATGTGTTCAACTACTTTCAGCCCCCATGGAGACCCTCACTTAGCCCTGCTATTTCGAAAACAAAAGCTGGGGGGAAAAGAGGGGAGGGGCAGAAGAGAGGAACAGAGAGTGCGCAAAAACTGAGTCAGATTCAGAGCCGAATCTGGCCTCCATGGAGACCTGGAGTGCTGGGCAGGGAAGCTGAGGTTGAGTTGTAAGGGCTGAGCCAGGCAGGGGCAGATACCTAATGCTTGGGAAGTCCCCCAACCCCCACTTCCCTTCTATTCCAGCCCTAACCTGCAGGGGGCGCCGAGGACACAGGGCACTGGATGGGGTGGACTTCTACATCCGCCCCTTACTCAGAGTCAAGGGGCTTGGCCCCTCTGGCCTCAGTTTCCTCGTCTGCACAGAGTGTCATAAAGATTGGAAAAAACACAGAATGTAAGGGGCTGTCCTTGAGGAAGTGCCAAGGGACATTTGCTGACAGAGGTCCCTGGACAGATGGACAGAGAGATGAGCATGGCTGAGTGGAAGGACCATGTCCTGTCCTGGCCAGCCAGCCTGGCAGAAGGTCCCCAGAGAGACGCCGGCACTCCACCCAGGCCGTGGGGTGTGTAGTCTGAGCGTAGGCCCCACCACTGTCTGCCCTCCCCCACCCCTCACATTCCTCTCCCTTCTTGAAGACACAAGCAGCACAGCCTCTGCTGGCCCCTCAGCTCAGGCACACTGCACCCCAGTTCACTTTGGGGAGCAGAGGCCCAAACCCAAATGAACCTCGGCTGAGGACCCAAGCTATCAGCACTTTACTGGGGCCCTGGCTCTGGGCACCAGACTCACTCATTCTTCTCCTCAAATCTCAGACAATCCACAGATGTGGATTCTAATCACTGCATCACAGATGAGGAAACAGGCTCAGGACAAGAACTGGCTTGTCTAAGACCCCACGGGCCCTGGGTCTGTCTGGTTCTGCACCCATGCCGCCCCGCCTGGGCAGGGAGGGCTTGGGGTCTGTGTCCAGTGCTTCTGCACCCCAGCATGTGGGATGTGGGCCTCTTTGCCCCCCTCCTCCGTAGCCCTCACCCGAACCTGCCTGGGTCTCAGGGCAGAGCTGAGGCCTGTCCCTGCCCCGTGTCGGGTCAGCTGGGCTCAGCTGGAGTTGCAGGTTATTGGAGGCTGCCAGGGCCCTGTTCATCTCATTAAGTCCAGGAGCGGGGTCAGCAGCTTTTACAGGCCCCATAAAGCATCGCTCATGGCCACTTCCACACACAGCTCACCCTGGCACCCCATCCCTCCCCGGGCCAGGGAAGACGAGTTTCTTCTCAGAGCAGCTAATCTCCCAGACTCATAAACTCACCAGAAATACCATGGGGGTCTGTGCCCCGAAAGATAATTACAGGGTGACACCTCTGGCCTGGAGGTTGGTGCAGAGGATGTACAGTCCACTCGACAGAGGCTTCAGGCTTGTCTGTCCTCCCCGGCAGGCCCTGTTCTAATGAGCACTTTGAGCCGATTATCTCATTAAGGCCTCAAAACCATCCTATAGGGCAGGGGTCCCCAACCTCCGGAATCTAATGCCTGATGATCTGAGATGGAACTGATGTAATAATAATAGAAATAAAGAAAGTGAAGGAAAGTGAAGTCGCTCAGTCGTATCCGACTGTTTGCGACCCATGGACTGTAGCCCACCAAGCCTCTCTGTCCATGGGATTCTCCAGAATACTGGAGTGGGTTGCCATTTCCTTCTCCAATAGAAATGAAGTGCACAATAAATGTAATGTGCTTGAATCATCCTGAAATCATCCTTCTACACCCCCATCTGTGGAGAAACTCTGCCACAAAACTGGTCCCTGGTGTCAAAAATCTTGGGGACTGCTGCTATAGGACAGATGGTATTATTAGTCCCATTTTACAGATGTGGAAACTGAGGCTGAGAGTGGTTGGTGAAGCATACTTGGCCAAGGTGGGGGAGGCAGAGCTGGAATTTGAACCCAGAGTCAAGTTCCTAAGCAGCTTGTGCTGACTGTGGCACCCCCCTTTTCCTCCAGCTTGAGTGAGGAACCCCCAAATGCCACAGCACCCCTGCTTGTGTGCATAAATGAGGCTGCAGTAGCCACAGTACATGATTCTTGCTGGTTCCCCACCTCACCTGCATGTTGCAGTATTTCACCAACCCCCATAGACACTCAAGTCTTTCTGGGAGTCCCCAGAGGGTGTCTCAAGTGGGCTCGGAAGCCTGTCCACTCAGGCCCCTCTCACTGGCCCCTGTATGGGTGTCCCCAGTGGCTATCCCCCACCCAAGCAGGTCAAGTTCTCTCCCTTCACATGTCTCTGATGCCCCCTGCTGCTCTGAAGGGGCCACCCCATCCCTCACCACAACCTCTTAGTCCAGGACCTCACCTCTGAGCATGGGAAATATCCTGTCCCTTCGGCTGGGGCCATGGTCTAGCCCTGGGTCTGTGGCCTGGCTGTTCTGGTCTGGGCTGACCAGCAGGATGAAGCTCCACGAGCCTGACTTGCCTCATCTGTAAATTGGAGTCAGCTGTGAGGAACAGGTGCAAGAAAGTTGCACGAACCCAAGTCTCATGGTGCACAGGGCCTGGTGGCTCCTGCTCTCCATGCCTCCCCGATCTCCCCCTCCCTGCACCAACTGCCTCCCTCCTTGCCAGCCCCTCCCACCCAGAACTCCTCCCCAAAATGGGGTCCCCAGCCCCGCTCACCCCTCGGACCCTGCTCCATGGGTGGCACCCCGGGCCTTTTCTTAAGCCCCACAGCTGCCACTGCCCTGCCAAATACCTCCTACACCCTCTACCTGCCCACCACTCAGTATACATACCCTCCAGTTTACCTCTCCCCAGCCTGAGCTTGGGGGAGGTGAGGAAGAAGAGGAGGCCACTGCCTGGGAGTCTCATCTGAGACCTTAAGTTCTTAAAAACCAGGGTACCCCTGAGGTGGGGCTTCCCAGGTGGCCCTAGTGGTAAAGAACCTGCCTGCCGATGCAGAAGACGTAAGAGCTCTGGGTTCGATCCCTGGGTCAGGAAGATCCCTGGAGGAGGGCACGGCAACCCACTCCAGTATTCTTGCCTGGAGAATCCCATGGACAGAGGAGCCTGGCGGGCTACAGCCCATAAGGCACACAGAGTCAGACACGAGTGAAATAACTTAGCATGCACGTGCGCCAGGGGCAGAGGGTGGGAGGAGAGAGGTGACCCCCCCCCACATTTCTTCAGTGTGGAAAACTTGCTGGGCAGCAATAGTTGACTGTTGTTGCCATACTGGAGCATGGGGGTGAAGGACAGGAACCACAGTGTTCCAAAAACTCAGTTACGGTGGTGTGGGACACACGCCTGTCCTCTGGCCACACAAGTGTTCACGCACAGAGTCCTTTGTGATCCAGTTTTGCCCCACATTTTGCCTCCTAATCTGCAACCTCAGGCACACCCATTACCAGGGAAATTCTGACCCAGAACATCCCAAAAGTTCAGACTTTACCCCTGTACCTCTGCCACGTGTGTGCTGACCTTTGAATACACAGTCGAACAGAGACATACAAGACCACAAACAGGTGGTCATGGTGAGGCACAGGTGAAAACACACGTCTTCTTGTTGTCATGGACAGACACACACACACACACACATGCACATGCAGACACACACGCAAATTCAGAGGCCTGCACACCTGTGAGCTGGCGTGTACACACAATCCGTGCACACACAATCCGTGCACACACAGTGAACCTGGGCACACATCCACTTCCAAATGAATACACACATACATTCAGGAATTCACTCCCACACAGATTCAGAGGCCTGCTGGCCGCTGAAGCAGCACGTCTGCATGTGCAGTCCTCGGGTAGGGTTGCCGCTCACAGGGAAGAGCGGCCTGCCCCTCCCAGGTGAGTTATCCAGATGCTGCAGTTCACCCTCATCCCCGTGCCCTGGGGAGTCCTTCAGTGCAGAGCAGGGCCTTTGTGAGCCCGTGACAGTCCCGCAGGCTGTGTCTGGCAGGCAAGTGGGGTACAAAGGAAGTGGCGCCCCGCATCATGACAACAGAGACTGCCCACGCCCAGCACTGTGCCTACCCAGGGCTAGAATGAGCCCCAGTCCACCCCAGCAGCCATCCTTGTGCCCTTTCAGTGGGTACCCAGCAGATAGATGGCCACCACAGATAGCGGTGGGGTGATTTCCCAAAAAGAAGGGAGGAAGAGGGATGATGGGGAAAAAGTGGCAGGAAAGGGGAAACGGACTAGGGACCACCAGGGAGGGGCTGGTTGCCATCTTTAGGGCATCTCTACCATTCCTAAGGGGTCCCTAAGGAACTGGGTAATATACTTATTCCTTGCCTCTGTGGTTCACTGTCTTAACTGTCACCCTTTCTGTTTAGAACCTAGATCAAGGTAGCACATAGTAGGTGCTTAATCAATGTCTGTTGAATAAATGAATGCATGAATGTCCAGCTCTGAGCACTGTCCCCCACCCCCATCCAGCTACCACTTCTGGCTGGTAGTTAGTCTCCTCCCCAGACCTGGCAGAAAGATCTTTCTCATGCCCTGACCACCTGCCCCCACTGATGGTCTCATGGGGCTGCCCTCTGGAGGAGGAGACAGGCTCTGGCTTGAAGAGAGGAGCCCCCCACAACCAGGCAGTCCTTCCCCAGGGTCCTCCCAGGGCACACACTGTCCTGAACAGTGGATCCTCCCTCAGGGTGCAGTTATTGCCCAGGAACTGCCAGCTCCCAAATCCTGACCTCTTGCCACCTGCCACATGACCTTCGGCCATCCTTCAGGTCCTAGTTCCCTTTCCCTTAAACGTGCTCCCCTCACCTGCTCCCCAACAATCACCCAGCAGCCCTCACTGCCCTAATGCCAGGAACAAGATAAGAATTTCTTCTCTCCCTACTTTATTCAGCACTGTACTTGAAGTTCTAGCCAGAGCAGTCAGGCAAGAAAAAGCAATAAAAAGTGTCCGTGTTGGAAAGAAAGAAAACTGTCTCATACGTAGATGAGAAAGAAAATTTTTGCATATAGGAAAATGTCAAGAAATCCACACACAAAAAAGACAACTATTAGGGTTAATAAAAAGTTAAGCAAGGTTGCAAGATATAAGATCAATATACAAATATCAAGCGTATTTATATATATTAGCAATGAACAAATAAAAAATGAAGTTAAGAAAATCCCATTTACAATAGAATCAAAAAGAGTTAAATACTTAGGGGTAAATTTAACACAAAGGAAATGCAATACTCTGAAAACTATAAAATGTTGTTTAAAGAAAGTAAATAAGATCTAGATAAGTGAAAGTGAAGTCGCTCAGTCGTGTACGACTCTTTGCAACCTCATGGACTGTAGCCTACCAGGCTCCTCCATCTGTGGGATTCTCCAGGCAAGAGTACTGGAGTGGGTTGCCATTTCCTTCCCCAGGAGATCTTCCCAACCCAGGGATCGAACCCGGGTCTCCCGCGTTGCAGGCAGATGCTTTACCATCTGAGCCACCAGGGAAGACTCAAAAATATGGAACGGAGATAAAAGAAGGCCTATATTCATGGATGGGAAGGCAATATTTCAAAAATGGCAATATCTCCCAAATGGTGTACATGTTAAATGCAATCTTTAACAAACCCCCAGCTTCATTCTTGCATAATGGACAAGTTGATCCTGAAATGCGCATGGAAATGCAAGGGAACAAGAAGAGTCAAAACAAATTTGAAAGCGAGCAACGCTGAAGGACTTGCACTATCTGATTTCAACACTTACTACAAAGTAATAGGAATCAACACTGTATGGTGCTAGTGTGAGTTTTCACACACAGTCAGTGGAACAGAATTGAGAGTCCAGAAACAAACCCTCAATCCTAAAGGAAATCAGTCCTGAATATTCATTGGAAGGACTGATGCTGAAGCTGAAGCTCCAATACTTTAGCCACCGGATTCAAAGAACTGACTCATTAGGAAAGACCCTGATGCTGGGAAAGATTGAAGCAGGAGGAGAAGGGGACGGCAGAGGATGAGATGGTTGGATGGCATCACTGACTCTGTGGATGTGAGTCTGAGCAAGCTCTGGGAGTTGGTGATGGACAGGGAAGGCTGGTGTGCTGCAGTCTGTGGGGTCGCAAAGAGTCAGACACAACTGACCAACTGAACTGAATTGAAACAAACTCTCATATTTAAGGTTAATTGGCATTTGACAATAGTACCAACACAATTCAATGGAGGAAGAATATTCTTTTCCAAAATAAATGGTGCTGAGAAAATGGAGATCTACATGCAAAAGAATGAAGGTAGACCCTTATCTCACATCATATGCAAAAATTAATTCAAAGTAGATCAAACACCTAAATATAAAAGTTAAAACTAAAACTCCTAGAAGAAAAAGTGAAAGTGAAAGTCGCTCAGTTGTGTCCAACTCTTTGCAACCCTGTGGACTATAGCCCACCAGGCTCCTCTGTCCAGGGGGATTCTCCAGGCCCAAATACTGGAATGGGTTGCCATGCCCTTCTCCAGGGGATCTTCCCAAACCAGGGATCGCACCCAGGTCTCCCACATTGAAGGTAGATTCTTTACCATCTGAGCCACCAAGGAAGGCCCCTTAGAATGCTTAGAAGAAAAGCATACATGCAAATCTTGGATCAGGGAATTGTTTGTTAGATACAACGTCTAAAGCACAGTAACCAAATGAAAAATAAATAAGGAGGACTCATATTTTGATGAGAACTTTTGAGAGGTGATTTCTGAGGAGTTTCTGTTCTAGGTACCACAATCAACAGGCTGTCACCAGCAACTTCGTGGAACGTGTGGTTAGAATCGATAGCTTTTCTCTCCATTGGTCAGAGTAATACAGTACCTGGAACATACTATGGGAAAAGAGTCTGCTTGCTTCCCGGAATTACGGTGCTGGTTACACAGCCCTGGTGGTGGCTGTAGTGACAAGGAAGCTAGAACTAAAAATCAAATAAATAAGTGAATAAATAAGTAATTTTGGACTTCAAAATACACTATGAAGAAAGGGAAAACCAGGAGTTCCCTGGTGGTCCAGTGGCTAAAACTCCATGCTCCCAATGCAGGGGGCCCAGGTTCAATCCCTGGTCAGGGAAATAGACCCCACCCGTTGCGACTAAAGATCCCTCCCATGGCAACAAAGATTAAAGATCCCCGTGCTGCCACTAAGATCCAACACAGCCAAATAAATAAATATATGTTTGAAAAGAAAGGAAAGGGCAACCACAAAATGGGAAAAACATTTGAAAGCCATATATCGGATAAGGGTCTGGTATCCAGAAAGATTGAGGGCAGTAGGAGAAGGGGGCGACAGAGGTTGGATGCTATCACTGATCCAATGGACATGAGTTTGAGCAAACTCCAGGGGATAGTGAAGGACAGGGAAGCCTGGAGTGCTCTCCAGGCCATGGGGTTGCAAAGAGTCAGACACAACTGAGTAAGTGAGCAGCAACAACAATCCAGAGTATATAAAGAACTCTTACAACTCAACCATACACAGACAACCCTCCTTTAAACTGGACCAAAAAAATATCTGAGTAGCCAGTATACAAATGGCCAATGAGCAGGTGAAAAAATGCTCAACCTTATTAGCCACTGCTGCTGCTATTGCTGCTAAGTCGCTTCAGTCGTGTCCAACTCTGTGTGACCCCATAGACGGCAGCCCACCAGGCTTCCCCCTCCCTGGGATTCTCCAGGCAAGAACACTATTAGTCATTAGGGAAATGCAAATCAATGCCACAATAAAATGCAAGGCTACTCCCACATAGACTATCATCAAAAGATAGATAACAAGTGTTGGCAAAGATTTGGAAAAACTGGAGCCCTCATACTCTACTGATGGGGATGCAAAATGGTGCAGTCACTTTGGAAAACAGAATGGCGGTTCCTCAAAAGGTTAAATATGGGATGACCGTGTGGCTCAGCAATTATACTCCTAGATACTCAGTAGAAAGGAAAACATATGTGCACACAAAGATATGTGAGTGTTCATAGCAGTGTTATTCATGATAACCAGAAAGTGGAAAGATCCAAATGTCCATCAAACTGATGAACGAATAAATAAAATATGATGTATCCAGATGATGGATTATTACTCAACAATGAAGAGGAATGAAGTTCTGATACATGGGGCAACATGGATGAACCTTGAAAACATAGTAAAGAACACAGTTTCAGATGGCCACGTATTATATGATTCCGTTTACATGAAATGTTCAAAATAGGCACTCCATGGAGACAGAAAATAAATTCATGGTTGTCAGTGGCTGAAAGGGATGGGGAGGGCTAACAGGCACAGAGTTTATTCTTAAAGTGATGAAAATCTCTTAAAATTGATTGTGGTCATGGTTGTACAAGCCTTTGAATACACTCAAAACCACTGACTTTTATACTTCAAGTGGGGGGATTTTTTGGTTGCTGTTGTTCAGTGACTAAGTCAGGTGACTCCATGAACTGCAGCACACCAGGCTCCTATGTCCTCCAGTATCTCCCAGAGTTGGCTTAAATTCATGTCTGTTGGTTCAGTGATGCTAACTAACCATCTCATCCTCTGTTGCCCTCTTCTCCTTTTGCCTTCAGTCTTTCCCAGAACCAGGTCTTTTCCAATAAGTTGGCTCTTTGTATCAGCTTGCAAAACTATTAGAGCTTCAGCTTCAGCATCAATCCTTCCAATGAATATTCAGGGGTGATTTCCTTTAGGATTGATGGTATGATCTCCTTACTGTCCAAGGGACTCTCAAGTCTTCTTCAGCACTACAGTTCAAAAGTGCTCAGCCTTCTTTAGGATCCAACTCTCACATCCATACACGATTACTGGAAAAACCATAGCTTTGACTATGCAGACCTTTGTTAGTGAAGTGATGTCTCTGCTTTTTAATATGCTGTCTAGGTTTGTCATAGCTTTTCTTCCAAAGAGCAAGCAATTTCATGGGTGCAGTCACTATCTGCAGTGATTTTGGAGCCCAAGAAAATAGTCTGTCACTGTTTCCATTTTTCCCCATCTATTTGCCATGAAGTGATGGGACTGGATGTCATTATCTTAGTTTTCTGAATGTTGAGTTTTAAGCCAGTTTTTTCACTCTCATTTTTCATCTTCATCAAGAGGCGCTTAGTTCCTCTTTACTTTCTACCTTTAGAATGGTATCATCTACATATCTGAGGTTATTAATATTTCTCCCAGCAGTCTTAATTCTGGCTTGTGATTCATCCAGCCTGGCATTTCACATGATGTACCCTGCATAGAAGTTAAATAGCAAGGTGACAATATACAGCCTTGACGTACTCCTTTCCCAATTTTGAACCAGTCCATTGTTTTATGTCCAGTTCTGTTTCTTCTTGACTCACGTACAGGTTTCTCAGAAGACAGGTAAGGTGATCTGGTATTCCCATCTTTTTAAGAATTTTCCACAGTTTGTTGTGCTCCACACAGTCAAAGGCTTTAGTGTAGTCCATGAAGGAGTAGAAGACTCTTTTCTGGAATCCCTTTGCTTTCTCTATGATCTAATAGGTCTTGGCAATTTGATCTCTGGTTCCTCTACCTTTTCTAAATCCAGTTTGTACATCTGGAAGTTCTCTGTTCACATACTGCTGAAGCCTAGCTTGAAGGATTTTAAGTATGATCTTACTAGCATGTGAAATGGGCACGACTGTACGGTAGTTTGAAGATTCTTTGGCATTGTGCTTCTTGGGATTGAAATGAAAATTGACCTTTTCCAGGCCTGTGGCCACTACTGAGTTTTCCAAATTTGCTGACATACTGGGTGCAGCACTCTAACGACATCATCTTTTAGTATCTGATATAGACAGCTGGAATTCCATCACTTAGAGTAGGTTTGCTTGTAGTCATCCTAAGACCCTCTCGACTTCACACTCCAGGATGTCTGGCTCTAGGTGAGTGACCACGCCATCATGGTTCTCTGGGTCATTAAGATCTTTCATGTACTGTTCTGTGTATTCTTGCCGCCTCTTCTTAATCTCTTCTGCTTCTGTTAGGTCCTTACCAATTCTATCCTTTATTGTACCCATGCTTGCATGAAATGTTCCTTAAATATCTCAAATTTTCTTGAAGAGATCTCTACTCTTCCACATTCTATTGTTTTCCTCTATATTCAAAAAGGCTTTATAAAACAAAAAATAGGGCACCACAAGGTGAAAGGGAGCTGGCAAGTTTTCCAGGTTGAGGGATGTCAGGTCAGTGGAATGCATGACAACAATTTCCCACATGTGTCATAGCTGACATGCCAAATATCAGAGCATCCTGCTCCTAGAGGCTCAATGGGCCTCTAGGACACCATCCCACGGATGGCTATTAATGTCCATCACTGTCTGCTTCTGACTTTGGCAGTTCTCTGGTTCCTGACACATTATTCCATAATCTGGTAACTGACTTCAGTCTTTAGCTAATTTCTGACCTCAGCCACTTGCTGGTTTCTGACTTAACGTTCTCCCTGGCTCCTGACCTCAGCTCAGCACCCAGTGTCTGAACTTACCTTATCAAGGAAATAAATACCCAGTTCGTTCTACCATGGTCTGCACTCACGACTGTGGCAGGCATCACTAATGGATCACCACATTCTTTCCCACTGAGCCTACATGTGGCCTTGGAGCTCTTCTTAATATTATGCCCAATCACAATCATTTGGAGCTGGAAAATGAAATGAAACCAAACTGCTGGTTCCTTCCTAGTCAGCAGTCGACCCCTGATACAGTCGAGCTCAGACAGTCAGACTTCTGACCTGTGTCTGGTTAGGGAGCCTGCTCTGGTCAGCATGGAACCCTTGGACTTTGCCTGAAAACGTGCTGAATGACAAGCCACACAGAAACACATCCTGGCAGCAGTTCTAGGCACCTCAATCCCGGCTGAACCGCAGATGTGACTTCAAAAGGGATTTGACTCTGTGTGAGCCATGGCTCGGTGGCTTCCAGTGGCCCCCAAACTACTGGACCTCCACACTGGACAAAGCGGGCTGAACATCCCCAGCCCGGGCCTCGGGTGCTCCTTGACATCTGCCCACCTCACAAGCCTGCTGCCCCAGGTGTTCTCATCACCCTCCGTGGAAGTGCCCTCCTGAGTGTGTCTGGGATTCACATCCCTGCTTTGGTGGGAGAATCCATGACCACCTGATGCCAACTGCTTGTCCACACTTCTTCCATACCCATCGGTCATTCATTCACTCAGCAGACTGTCACTAAACAGCTGTGTCTGGGCCAGCTCTGTTCCAGGCACTTGGAGTACAGAGTGAACCAGACAGAGGGGACCCTGTCTTTGGGGAAACTGTGCCATCCCTGAACCCCTTCCCTGTGCCTGCTGAACCCCTTAACTCCCTGCTTAAAACCCTCAGTCAAACACAGAAAGACAAATACCCTGTGAACTCACTTATATGTGGAAACTAACCTAGTCAAATTCATGGAACAGAGTGTGCCCTGTGACCATCCCCTCCCACTGTACCCAGCCCCTGGCAACCACCATCCTACTGTCTGTTCCCTGAGTTTGAACCCCCTACCCAAGCTTCTCCCAGCCTGTATCTCACTGTGAGTCCCCACTTCCACCTCACCTGCTGCCTCCAGCCCAGCGCATGTCCCTGACCCAGACCTTCTTCCCTCTGACCCACCCCTCAGTCCCTAGGGCTGAGTCACTCTACCTTCTCATCCCATACCCTGACCTCTCTCTGCTATGTCCCCAAACCCTTCACCAGGGTCTCCTGAGTCACCATCATAGTGAGCTGGGGCTTGAATTCAACCTCAGACTAAGTACCCTGGCACCTGGAGCAAATCATAACATCTCCCTGAGCCTTGGTTTTCACCTCTGTGAAACGGGGATCATTGGGTTGCACGAAAAGAAAATTCAACATGAATGAGCTTAAGCTAAAGGGGGATTTTATCGGAAGGACATCGTAGCATGGAAGGATGGTAGACTGTTCAGGCCACAGGAGGGGAGGGATGGAGCCAGGCCTGGGGGCTGCTGGACTGGAAATGAGGAAGGTGGCAGGATTCTTTCTCTCTCTCTCAGAACAGGGATTTCACTTCCTTCACTTGCTGGAGTCTGGCTTTTGTCCAGAGTGAAAAACATGACCCACAGCAGTCTTTTGAGTTCTACATTTAGAGCTTTACCTTTTGACTCCATTAAAATTAAAGAGCCCCTGGCAATCCAAGCACCTTTAAGAGAGTGAAGAAGCAGAATATATAAAGAACACCTAGAAAGAAATAAGAAAAAAGCAGACACCCTATTTTTTTTAATGGCCAAAAACCTCGAACAGGCGCTTCACAGAAAAGGCCATCCAAGGGACAAGAAAGCCTAGAAAAGCTGTTAATGTCATCGGTGTCATTAGTCATCAGGAGAATTCAAAGTGATACACAAGGCCCCTGCCCAGATGGCTAAACGCAAAAGAACTGGCGATAGAAAGTGTCAGAATGTGGAGACACTTGAATTCTCCGAGATTGCTAAGAGGAGCAGAGAGCAGTAGGACCACTTTGGGAGACAGCGCGACCGCATTTTCTAAAGCTTGAGAAAGACAAGTGCACAGAACCAAGGAATCTCCTGGTGCATACTCAAGAGAGTGAGTATTCATCCCTCCAGAACACAAGCATGAGAGTGACCGTGGTTGCACCACCCCGGAGACAACATGAATGTCTATCGACAAGAGAATGAATTAGTGAGTTCACACAACAGATCCCTACACAGCGAGGTGAAGGGGCAAACTGCAAAGCCACGGCAACATAGTGACGACCTGGATGATTTTCTAAGCGTGATATGGAGCAAAAGAAGCCAGACGCCAAACAGGTGCTGTTAGACTTTCGCACAAAGCCCAGAAAGAGCAACACTAGCCAACAGTCTTAGTTTCGGGGGAGGTATTGACTGGAAAGAGGAGTTGAGGGAGCCTGCCAGGGAGCGTGTTCTTGGGCGATGGTAACACGGGTGTAACGCGAAAGTGAAATTGCATCCAGCTGTCTACTTTAGAGGTGTGCCCCAAACTGAACGTAAGTTAAATTAGATAAGAAAGAAAAGCAACTTTTATCCTTCAGCCATCAAAGGCGCCTGACTCTCTCACACCCCAGTTTGAAAATTCCTAGAAACGGTGTCACTGGGCCAACCCAGTGCTGCTCGGGGTCAAGACTAAGGAACGACAGGGCAGCAGCCTAAGACAGAGTCAGGGGAGGAGGGATGTAAGGACAGAGCTGATGTTTCCAGAACAAGGCGGGCATGGGGAGAAAGACCACAGTACAGTCGTCCACTCCTTCGTTCCTCCAAGCCTTCCTTTCCGCACCTGTAAAGTGGAAAGCACAGAGCTTCCTGCCAAGAAGGGTTGAGAGGCAACTGGCCTCAACCACCTCTGCTTGGCCCAGGGTCCCCTTCCCTCTGTCCCTCGTCCCCACACAGCCCTGCTCCCTGGCCACCCCTGCCCCTCTGTTCCCCCCACCCTCAGCTCCCCTTCTCTGCCCCCTGTGATCCCCAAAGTGAGGCCCCATCACCATATAATTTCAAATTACTTGTAGCTTTAGTTAATTAAATGTAAAATCATCGGAATAAAATTATACCTTCATTAGAAATTAACTCCCATTTCAGGCCGGGGATAATGACCGGGCTCTCTCTCCCCCTTCTTCCAAACCACACACAAAATGGTCAGTTAAACTGAATGGGAAAAAAGTTTAACGACTGCACGGTAATCAAGCTTATTATTATTTAAGCACAAGCTATTACCATGTGCAATGAGGTATCGGCCAATAAATTATCTTTGAAAGAGTCAGTCCTTGTCTGAGCCCAGACAGGCTGAGGGCTTCTGCCAGGTGGGCTGTGCAGGCCTCTTCCCTCACCAGGTGAGCGGCCCAGGCCCGGGGTGGTGGGTGGGGGTAGACAACGGACCCTCCTGGTCTCATCCCTCTTGCGGACCCGGGACCTGCTCTCAGGACCCTCCCCGCAGTCTCAGGGCCTTGGGCAGGTTCTCAGGGTCACTCACTGTGAAGGAAGCCTGGGGCCTCCACCTGACTCTCCAGCCCACAGTCAGGAGCGGATGCTCTCACGCAGGACAGAGATGCTCTCACGCAGGGTCAGGGGGCCTGACCCTGAGAACCAGGAGGAGGGCAGAGAAAGGAGAAGTGGGGTGTACAGGGCAGGGACGGGGCTGGGATGAAGCAGAGAAAGACGAGGGGAAGAAGAATGTTCAAGCGTCATGAGGAAGAGGTTGAGATGGAGCCTAGGACGTCAGGGAACTGTCAGAGAACCAGGGAATGACACTTAGAGCAAACACGGTGGAAACACAGGAATGGAGACAGAGGAACCAAGAAGGCCCGCGAGAGACTCGGATTCAGGGCAGGGGTGCGTGTTCACAGAGGCTGCTGAGTGCTGGGAGCTTAAAGGCTCAGGTCATTCTTTCTGCCAAAGCGACCGCTCTCCCTATTTGTTGGGCACTGCGGGGTTTTGTCAGAGAAGACAATGGCAACCCACTCCAGTACTCTTGCCTGGAAAATCCCATGGACGGAGGAGTCTCGTGGGCTGCAGCCCATGGGGTCTCTAGGAGTAGGACACAACTGAGCGACTTCACTTTCACTTTTCACTTTCATGCATTGGAGAAGGAAATGGCAACCCACTCCAGTGTTCTTGCCTGGAGAATCCCAGGGGCGGGGGAGCCTAGTGGGCTGCCGTCTATGGGGTCACACAGAGTCGGACACGACTGAAGCGACTTAGCAACAGCAGCAGCAGCTGGGTTTTGTGGGGCTTCTCGGGTGGCTCTGTTCAGTTCAGTTCAGTTGCTCAGTCATGTCCTATTCTTTGTGACCCCACGAACCGCAGCACGCCAGGCCTCCGTGTCCATCACCAACTCCCTGAGTTTACTCAAACTCATGTCCATTGAGTTGGTGATGCCATCCAACCATCTCATCCTCTGTTGTCCCCTTCTCCCACCTCCAATCTTTCCCAGCATCAGGGTCTTTTCAAATGAGTCAGTTCTTCACATCACGTGGCCGAAGTATTGGCATTTCAGCTTCAACATCAGTCTTTCCAATTTGCCTGCTAAGGAGATGCGTGAGATGCAGGTTCGATCCCTAGGTCGGAAGACCCCCTGGAGTAGGAAATGGCGACCCACTCCCGTATTCTTGCCTGGAAAATCCCTGTAGTCCTGGTAATCATGGGCTACCGTCCATGGGGTCACAGAAGACTCAGACACGACTGAGTGGCTGGGCATTCATGCACAGTGGATTTTGCAGGATGGGGACTTCGGGTGCTGACCTCAGCAAAATCTCGGGAGAACCAGGACAAGTTGGTCAGCCTGCTCTTAAGACCTCATAGCAACCGGTTCTATAATCCCCATTTCACAGGTGAGGAGACTGAGGCTCAGCGGGTGATACCATTTGCCCAAGATCATGGAGACAGATGGGCTACCCAGGTGGCACTAGTGGTAAAGAACCTGCCTGCCAATGCAGGAAACATAAGAGGCAGGGGTACAATCCCTGGGTCGGGAAGATGCCCTGGAGGAGGGCATGGCAACTCACTCCAGTATTCTTGCCTGGAGAACCCCATGGGCAGAGGAGCCTGGTGGGCTGCATTCCACAGCATCACAAAGAGTCAGACATGGCTAAAGCGACTTAGCACGCGAGCATGAAGACAGATGAGAGAAGAAAAGACACAAAAGTTTGAAGACAAAGTGTCTACCATCTCCAAGTCTGTCTAAACACCTGCCTTCCCTGTCTCCTCCCTGCCCTCGACACCTTACTTCTCTCTCTGCCCTTCTCCTAAGTTCTGAGGACCCGTTCCTATCTCCCATCTCTGTCCTCTGCCCAAGTATCCCCTTTACCGGGGACTGGATGAGAGGGTGGACTGGAGGGTCAGCTGAGACCCCACGCCCAGATCTCAGTGGATCTGGTGGATGGGATACGAGTGCACTCCTCTCAGGGTCCTCAGACACCCCTCCCAGACTGCAGGCAGCAGCCAGAATCCTCCTCCCAGGGGCTTTAGGGGCTCACTGACTTGGGTTGAAGCCCAGGTTCTAGCTTCAAGTCACTGGATGACCTTGGAAGTTTCCTTAACTTCACCTATAAAATGCGGTGATAATGGTCCCCATGTCACAGGGTTGCAGGGTTTGATGAGACTGGGTGAGTAAGTGCCTGGTGCAGAGCCTGGCATGGAGCAGTTGTCCCGGGGAAGAAACTCCCCACCAGACAGGTCAGCAGCCCCTCTCCTGGGCACAGTCTCCTCTTCCGTGACCCACAGCAAGCTTCTTGGTCCCAGAAGAGACAGAACAATAGGGTGAGCTGGCATGGAACTCAAGCTAGGGCAAGGAGATGAAGGACATAGAGCAGGGATCACAGGAGGCTGACTCTGGGACCTCTTCATCCCCATAAAACCAAGACCCTCGTTTTGTATCTTTTAAGAAACCCAAAATGCACACCCTTGTCACAAAGCTGATGCTCAATAATACAATTTCATGGAGTGAAAACATAAATAAATGTGTACATAAACTAACCAGAAGGTCCCACCCTCAGGGAAACCCGACCTGCCGTTAACTTCTAGTCCAAGTTGGCCTGCAGACGGACTCCCTTGAAAGTCACCTCCGTCTCTCTCACAGGTCAGGCCGAGATTTAGAGATTGGGGCCGTGTGTGCGCCTCCATCTGCTACCTGCCCGTGAGTGATGGGAGACACGTTCCTGGGACATGTTTACGGTCACCCCGCGCCCCCAGCCCACGCTCCCCACCACACCATCCCCTGGTAATTCACGGCCCGGCTCCGGTTGGCAAATGACTGATACGGCCTTCACAGCGGGACCTGCTGGTCACTTGTCTCAAGGAGACTGGAAAGGAAACTCAGGCACAATATAAATGGGGCCCGTGGCAGCCTCAAACACCTTGGAAAATTCCCCAGCCCGGACACCACGCCGATTTTAAGTAATAAAACCACAGAGAGATTGCACAGCCGCCTGACAGCCTGCGACGGATGGCCGCCCGCGTGAACTTTTTACCTTCGGGATGGGGACAGAGAGAAGAGGGAGGGAAAAGAGAGCTGCCCGGCCAGCCCGCTGCTTCCTGGCTCACAAGCTGTTGCCCAAACCACAGGCAGGAGCTGCACTGCCCCCAGCTCAGGTGCCCGGCAGGGGGAGGGGGAGGACTCCATCCCCACTAGGGGCCTCAGAATTTGTTTCCCCATCTGGCAGATGGGAATACTCATGGCCGGTGTATCACTTTTCCAAAACCTAGAAACAGCCCTAAAATAAACCGTCCCAGTGTTAGAAACACAATCCTCACTCTCATTCATTCATTTATTCTTTGATTCAACCAGAATTTGTCCCCATACCAGTTTAGCAGTGGGTATGGAGACTGAACCGTGAACTCCCTGATGTTCAAGCTGGTTTTAGAAGAGGCAGAGGAACCAGAGATCAAATTGCCAACATCTGCTGGATCATCGAAAAAGCAAGAGAGTTCCAGAAGAACATCTATTTCTGCTTTATTGACTATGCCAAAGCCTTTGACTGTGTGGATCACAAGAAACTGTGGAAAATTCTGAAGGAGATGGGAATACCAGACCACCTGACCTGCCTCTTGAGAAATCTGTATGCAGGTCAGGAAGCAACAGTTAGAACTGGACAAGGAACAACAGACTGGTTCTAAATAGGAAAAGGAGTACGTCAAGGCTGTATATTGTCACCCTGCTTATTTAACTTATATGCAGACTACATCATGAGAAACGCTGGAGTGGAAGAAACACAAGCTGGAATCAAGATTGCCAGGAGAAATATCAATAACCTCAGATATGCAGATGACACCACCCTTATGGCAGAAAGTGAAGAAGAGCTAAAAAGCCTCTTGATGAAAGTGAAAGAGGAGAGTGAAAAAGTTGGCTTAAAGCTCAACATTCAGAAAATGAAGATCATGGCATCTGGTCCCATCACTTCATGGGAAATAGATGGGGAAACAGTGGAAACAGTGTCAGACTTTATTTATTTGGGCTCCAAATTCACTGCAGATGGTGATTGCAGCCATGAAATTAAAAGACGCTTACTCCTTGGAAGAAAAGTTATGACCAACCTAGACAGTATATTCAAAAGCAGAGACATTACTTTGCCAACTAAGGTCCGGCTAGTCAAGGCTATGGTTTTTCCAGTAATCATGTATGGATGTGAGATTTGGACTGTGAAGAAGGCTGAGTGCCGAAGAATTGATGCGTTTGAACTGTGGTGTTGGAGAAGACTCTTGAGAGTCCCTTGGACTGCAAGGAGATCCAACCAGTCCATTCTGAAGGAGATCAACCCTGGGATTTCTTGGAAGGAATGATGCTAAAGCTGAAACTGCAGTACTTTGGCCACCTCATGCGAAGAGTTGACTCATTGGAAAAGACTCTGATGCTGGGAGGGATTGGGGGCAGGAGGAGAAGGGGACGACCCAGGATGAGATGGCTGGATGGCATCATGGACTCGATGGACGTGAATCTGAGTGAACTCCGGGAGACGGTGATGGACAGGGAGGCCCGGCGTGCTGCGATTCATCGGGTTGCAAAGAGTCGGACACGACTGAGAGACTGAACTGAACTGAACTGATGGAGACAAGGGGATGACAGTGTAGGGAGATGTGAGGTGACCCCCAGAAAACAACTGATGACCCTTGGAGTACCACTTATCAGCCTTGTGACCTTGGGCTTGTCACTTTAGCCCCCAGAGCCTCAGTTTTCTCATCTGTAAAATGGGGATGTTAACAGCACCTCCTTCAAAGGGCAGGGAAATCCCATGTGTCACCCTCAACCCAGAGTGTGACTCGTAGGTACATACCAGGCCTGGTCTTCTGTCCCCATGTCCTTCTGCCTGCAGCTGGAGAGTCCTTGTGCAAATCTGGGAGCCCACCCTAAAGACCCAGAGCTCCTGAGTTGAGTGTGGAGCCATGAGCCTATCTGGGCTGGAAGGTACAAGGATCCTGTCTCTGTCTCTTGAGGCCAAGGGCACATCTCAGATCCAATCAGCCTGGGGTGGGAGTGGAGGGCAGGGGGAACATGGGATAAAGCTAACTGTCAATGGTTCACTCCAGAGACTGCAAGAAGGTGCTGGAGAAGAGAAGGCACGCCACCCATGCTGGGTGGTCACCCCACAGATGGAGCCCTCTTCAGTGTGCCTCCCAGCCCCTCCCCAGATGGAGACAAGAGCAGATAGGAGAGAGGAGAGGCCAGTCCCTCTCCTCCCATCTCTTGCACTTGAGGAGCTTGGCTTTTCCCTCCCAAAGTCTAAGAGAATCTTTCCTCCAGCCCAGGTGCCTAGGAGGAGAGGAAACGCTTTTCCAGCCCAGAGCTCAGCCACTGCACTGGCCTGTCCTTGTGCCCACGGAGCCCAGGCAAAGGGCTCACTGGCTGAACCGGTGGGGCTTGCCCGAGTGGTCACTAGGACCACCACCCGAGGGCCCAGGGCCCCAGGCTCTGAACCTGGCTCAGCAGGTGCCCACAACCCCGTAACCAAATGTCACCAGGGAAGACAAGTTTGAGGGCCACCAGCTGCAAGGAGTCACACATCAGAAGGGCTCAGCTGGGGGCCACAGCTGGGGGCTGGCCTCAAGATGCAGCTGAATCGCAGGGTGGTGGGCGGTGAGGGTGGGGGTGACCAGCAAGCCCTGGGGGTGACAACAGGAGGACCCCCTCCCTCCCCAGGAAGAACCTTAAGAGTGGCCATCCACCCACGGACAAGTTACATCAGCGGGCAGAACCCTACAAAAGGCTATGTGAACCCCATCTCCCTAGGCCAACCCTGGGCCAGGCACTGCCAGGGGGGGAAGGGGTTACAGCTGAGAAGATCCCACAGCCAACCCCAGTGGTGGGGGAGAGGACAAGCCTTAAACACTAGATGGGCTTGGAGTTTGAAAGAGCACAGGACCTAGTCTTGGGTGCCAGCATGAGCCAGGCTTCACACCCCAGAGTGGAAAGTAATGGAGCTGGACTGAGACGTCATTTATGGACTTGCCACCCAGCCGGCAGAGGGGGGCGGATGAGAGAGCAGAGCGGCGGCCGTTACTGGAAGAATAAAACCGTTTCATGTTTATACCCCTAATGAGTAGAGATGCTTCTAAACTGGTTACACTTGGTTTTTTTTTTCTTTATGCCTTTCTGTATTTTCTAATTTTCCTGCAATGAACATGTATTACAGGGGTAATAGAGAAATAATAAAAGCTTAAAAAGAGTCAGGTGGTGAGAGTTCATGGGTCCCTGAGGACCATACAGCCACGGGTTTCTGGGCACAGGTTCTGCTGGCCCAGGGTCCCAGGGAGCCCCAGGGGAGGGGTCGGGGAGCTGAGGGCAAAACGGACATCCTACGGCCGCCAAGGCCTCCAGGAGAGGCTGCGAAGGAGGAAACCCAGGCAGCGCTTGCTTCAGTATCTGTCAGCTCCCATGTGCTCGGACCAGGGAGGGGAGGTGGGGGGAAGGTTGGTGAGAGCCCTGGGCGCAGCCACCGGTGGAGGGCTGAGCTAAGAGGGAGCCCCTGTGGTCAGTTCAGGGTCACAGCACTGGGAAGCTCTGAATCAGGAGCTTGTTTCAAATTCTGACTGCACCCTCACCAGCGGGGAAGCCAGGTGTCCCCTCACAGAACAGAGCAAATATTAGACAAGGGCTGGGGGAGCATCTGGCTCCGAGCAGTGATCTGCGCCTTTCCCAGAGCCCACTCTTGGTCTAGTGGGAACTGGAGTGAATGGGGGACCACCAGGAACCCTCAGCAGGCGGGCCCCACCATGTGTCTGGAGTCACAGCCATCTGGGTCCTGATGAACTGCCCCTGTTCAGGGTAAGCAGAGCTCGGACACTAAACTGCATAATGAGAAAGGGGTCGCTGGGGCCTCAGGCACCTGCTGAGCTCTGAATCCCAGCTCACAGCGCTGTGTGACCCTGGGGAAGCCACTTTCCCTCTCTGACCTTCATTTTCCTCATCTATAAAATGGGGATAACAAGGATGGTACCTGTGGCAGATTGCACTGTTGGTTCCAACTCTGTCGTATCTCCCACTGAGAGGCAAGACAGTGTTCACCTGTGACTTTGAGCTTGGCACTGTGACTGGCTTTGGCAACAGAAGGAGGAAGGAGGAAGGGAAGCCACTCTGGGGCCGAGACTTCAAGGGGCCTCAGGCATTTCCAGTTGCTCTCTGCGACACTGCCATCCACAAGAAGAAAAAGCCCAGGCTGGGACCTGAAAGACGATGGGGCACGTGGGGCAGAGCTAATTGCCCCCACCCAGCCCAGATGAGACCAGCGAACTCCCAAGTAACCCTCTGGCTTGTGAGAATAAATGATCACTGTTTTTAAGCAACTACAGTCTGGGCTCGTTTGTTACACAGCAACTTTGTGGTAATTACTGAACGATATATTTCCACAAAGAGTCAATGCAAGGATTCAGTGAAACAATGCCTGGTGCATAGTAAATGCCCATTAAATACTCAGCTGCTCGTATCAATACTGTTATCACTGTCATTATTGCGGGGGCCAGAGGTCAGGAGATGGGAGCTCACAGAATCCCCGCATTCATCACGTCTGCCCAGACATGCTCCAAGCGACAAGTGCCCCCATCCAGGCGGCTGCGTTCATTGCACTTTAGAAACCTGTTCCAATTAGAGGGGGCAACTGCGGCTCCTGCTACCCTAGACAGGGGCAAGACGAGCAGGGTGCAGGCTCCCCAGGCAGCGGCCTAAGCATTCTGTAATAACCATATTTCTTAGGAGGCTTTAGTTTCACTTCCCTCGAATTAAGTCTCGGCAATAAAGCAATCAATTCCCACTCCCTGGGAAGCAGGGCTGAATTCTACCTGGCACGAGTAAAGCTCTCGGTGCCCCTCTGCTGGAGCCTCCCTCTCCCAGCCTGGAGATGGCAGCTTGGGGGCACTGTCAGGTGGTCAACTGACCCCTTGGGGAGTTTTCACTCCAGTTGCCACTCCATCTCCAAGCCTCTAGGCCAGTTTCAGAAGCACCCAGCCAGGTGCGCTGGGCACATAAAGGGGCATGACGTCATAGAGGGGGAAGCTCACCTCCATACTCCCTGCTTCCTGCGGCTGCCCCCTCTCCCCATCATTAGGGCACCCAGCCGGGGGGGCCCTACAGGACTTAAAGAAACTGAAGAACCAAAATGCTGCAGTCGCGGCTTTGGTATCAAACTCTGATGCAGGGAATCACCAGGGTAGATGGGAAAGATGTGTGAGAGAAGGAAAAACCTTTCCTCCTCACCCTGCAGCCCCCATCCCAACTCCCCACTGCCCCTGTCTCCAGGGACAGACCAGAGAGGCTGGTCGCTTTCACCCTCTGCTTCCCCAGATCAGTTTCCTCTGAGAAGATGCCCAAGCAAAGTAAAGAAAAGTGGGTGACTGATGACCCCCGCAAGATGGGTTTTGGGGGTCCCAAAGCAGAGACGCCCTGCTCCTCCCAAGTCCCACCCAGGATGCCCATTTCCAGCAGCCTCTGATGAGAATAGGGGGCCAAAGGAGGTCACAACAGCATCAGGGCAGAGAGGGGGCCCAAGGAGGAGCTTGGAGTCAGTGCTGGCAAGGGTGAGGCAAGAGAGGCACTTACCTCAGAAGCAAAATTGAAGGTGGCGCCAAAAACTCAGTGATCAACAGAAATAGTTTCGGTGGTGTTTTGTTTTTTTTTTTCATTTCTTGGCTGAGCCATGTAGCATCAAACCCTCACCCTCCTGCAGAGGAAGTGTGACATCTTAGCCACTGCAACACCAGAGAAGTCCCAGAAATAGTATTTTTAAAAATCAAAATGAATACAGGAAAACCACAATGAACAAAATATACGCTCTGGAATAGACTATGTTTACGAACTCGCATTATTGGGCGCTGGGAAGGGTTGCTTGATTCCAGCCAACCTGGGGCCCTGCAGGGCAGGTGTATAAGGCTTGGTAATGATGTGCAAACAGACTGGGCTTCATGGGTTTTACATACAGTTATGGTCTTTGTGGAGTTTTTATGAATCTTTTCCGCTTGGTTTAGAATATGGGTGGGGGGAGGGGGTCCTGAGGGCTCCCCTGGCAGCTCAACGGTAAGGACTCTGCCTGCAATGCAGGAGACTCTGGTTCAGTCCCTGGTTCGGGAAGATCCCCTGGAGAAGGAAATGGCAACTCAATCCAGTGTTCTTGCCTGGAAAATTCCATGGACAGAGGAGCCTGGTGGGCTACAGTCCTTGGGGTCACAAAAGAGTCAGACTAAACAACAATGTTGGTAAATGTACCTGGGGCACAGGACTTTTTCCCTTTGCCTCAGGCTCCTCCTCTGTTTGGGGAGTCAGGGGAAGACAGAGACTCAAGGAGAAGCCAGCAGGGAGCCAGGCAGGCAAGGGCTTTGTGAAAGCTCTGGAGCTTAGCGCCAACTCTCAGAAGACAAGGGCAGGAAACAAACAAAAGCATTAACATGACGAACTGTTCAACCCAAGTGAGAAATCCCCGGTTTGGCCAACTGTGCCTGGATTACACGTTTAGCATTGGGGATATGGAGTCTTGCAGTTCAAAACGAAAGTATTAGCGAAAATAAAGCAATCAAAGCTGCTGACATTTATTCAGCACAGGCTCTGCCAGGCCCACTCTATGAGCTCTATACACAGTATCTCATTTAAAGCCCAGGAGCTCCCTGATAGAAAGGAGCACTCACCGTCCCCTGTTTCCCAAGGGAATGCCTGGGTCATAAACCAGAGAGGTTAAGGCACTTTGTGAGGTCACACAGCTGGGAAGAGGTAAAGCCTGGGTTCATTGTCAAGACCCTACCCTTAACCTCTTCTCCACATGGCTTCAAGTGACATTTTATTCATCTGAGCTTGTGACTGTGAAATGCATCCCTATGTCACAAACCTGGATGGGGGACCCGGAGGCACAGCCCTTGTCTGATGACAGAACCAATCAAGAGAACAGGTGATTTTAGTAATAATACGGTACAGACTGTGATCTGAGAGAGGAAAAGAACAGGTGATTTTAGTAATAATACGGTACAGACTGTGATCTGAGAGAGGAATGGGGATGGACTACGTAATTACAACCTGCACCAAGGACTCCACATGGGACGGCATGGGACGGAGTGCTGGGAGAGCACTTTAGGGGTCCTGACCCGGGGATGGGACCAGAGGCAGAGAACAGGTGAGGGCAGGTGAGAGTTGAGGGGCCAGGGGCCCCGGCAGGGCACTGTGAGGACGTGGTCTACCCTGTGAAGGACGGTCAGCCCCTCTGTGGTCACAGCAAGCCAGTGGCCAAGCTGCACCCAGCCACTGGGCCTCTGCTCCCTGGCTCTTATCCAGATGGTCCAGGTCCCAGGTGGTCCCTCCAGGGACAGAAGGGTCTCTTGGACCATCCTGGGCAACGTGTCCTTCTGTGCATGGCCTCACAGTGCCTGACCCCACTGGACAAATCTGCCCACTCTCACTCTCTCTCTGGAGCCCCTGCCTCCTCCAGGCTGGGAATCCACCCGGCAAGTCACTAGGCAGCTCCTGGGGGACACAGACCCCACCTGCCCAGATCTGCTCATTCGCTGCTTCCCACCGCCCCATACACTGCAGATGGGAGGGGAGAACAGGGGGTGTCTGAGGATGGGTGGCTGGAGAGGGCTCATGGCAGCCGGGCACCTGCGGCCCCCACCAGAGAGGGCTACAGACTCCCTGCCCCGGGCAGGGCTTCCCATCCCTGCTGGAATGGAACCAACCTCGCGGCCTCAGCAAGGGGCTCTCCAAGCCAAGGATATGAGTGCGTTAATTAATGAATTAGCCATTTAATTAACATAATTAGGCCTCATTATTTTCCTTGCACCTATCGTCAATTTTTGAGCAATTAAAAGGAACACTGGAGGAGAATGGGAGATCTGGGTTGTCACTGCGGGTGTAGGATGGAAAGCCAGGCCTGGGGTGACCCTTGGGCCACCAGCTCAGCCTGGGGGCGGGGAATGCAGGGGAAAAGGAGGCTCATGTGAACACACGCACATGAACAAGCACACACCCCAAGATGTAGTGTCCCTGAGTCTGGGTTTACAGATCACTCTCCATTCACTTATTAAGATCCTAATAGGTACCAGGCTCTATACCAGGACACAGTTGGATCAGGACAGGCAACTTTCCTCCAGGGAGATGGAGGGAAGTTGTTGGGGAGTGCCAGAGTCAGCCCTCCACCTCCGTGAGCCTTTGAGGCAGACCATCTTTCCCTAGCTGTGTGACCTAAGGCAAGTTCCTTAGCCTCTCTGAGCTGTTTCTTTAGCAGAAATATGGGTATCCAGTAGATATCTACCCCCCAGTGTTATTGTCAGGATGCACAGAGATGCTGCACACCAGGCCCCTGGCACACAGTCAACTAGCAAGAAGTAGCAGGGGTTTGGATTCTGTTGGGATTGGAAGGTTTGAGCTGAGAAGCGACGTGGTGAAAGTTTAGAAAGATCCCTGGTTGCCCAAGTGGACGCTAGACAGTGGAGAGGTGAGGGTGGAGGCAACGCCCAGCTACAAGGTCCAAGCAGAGGTGTGTCTTAGCCAGGGGCCTTCACCCTGAGCCTGGGCCTGATCCCCCAAAGCAGAGGAGACAAGGGCGTCAGGGGCATGGCTCTGGGTCTCACTGACACCAGAGAAGGAGTCAGTAGAGAATCCTGGAAAAGAACAGCCAATGAGATGCAGAAAAATTAGCAGCGAGTCCTCCCAGGAACCAAGTGAAGAGAAGGCTTCAAGGAGAAAGGAGTAGCCAAGCACATCAAATGCAAATGCCCGAATTTGCTGGTCTTTGGTCACATGCCGCCTGATTTCAGGGGAGGGCTGATGGCCTGTGTGCAGAGATTGGAGGATGAACCAGGGCTGGAGGCAGCAGAGGGTGAAGACCACTCTCCTGGGCATTTTGCTTCAAGGAAGCAGGGACACGGGTGTTGGCAGGAGAACAGAGCCCTGGGGACAATTTGTTTACAAGACGGGAGGTGTCACAACATATCTGGGGCTGATAGATGATCCAACCCCAGGAAATAAGACCCATGGTTTGGATGATGCAGACTGTTCCATTTTTCTAATCTGTATTTTCAAAACATCCTCTTGCATACCATTTTTTAAAAACTGCATTCTACTCAGCTAATCTTTCCAACTTTTCATATCACCTGACTGGGGACCCTTGCCACCCTCAGGCCAGAGGCCCTAGCTTGTTCTGATGGTGTCCCTCAGAGTCCTCCCTGCATTTTATCGGGAAAAATGCAAAATACAGGTTCAAACCCTTGCAAACTCATAAGCTGTTTTTTTTTTTTCATTTTGCCCTTGTAATTTTTTATTTAGCTCAAGTCTTAATATTTTTAATGAGTGTGCCAACCTAGGGGGAAGGAACATATGCATTTGAGACACAGATGAAGATTCCAGGCTGTCAAAGTGGTCCATCAGCCACCCCAGCATAGAGCCAGACATCGGGCATCAATCATGAAGGCGAAGAAACAAGAAAAGGGTAAGAACAAAATTCTAGAAATGCAGCATCAGAGTCTGCGTGTAAAAGGAAAGCACAGTTTAGCATTTCATGATATTTATTAGTCTGCAGCAAGCTGAACTATCTTCTTTATAAAGTTCAACATCCATGCGTGAGAATATTTTTGAAGTATAGGTGCTGTAAAATATTATAGGAAGTTACAGCTGTACGATACAGTGATTCACAATTTTAGAGGTTATATTCCATTTATAGCTATTATACAACATTGGCTAATTCCCTATGTTGCACAATGTATCCTTGAAGCTTATTTTATACCTAGCAGCTTGTCCTTCCTCCTTCCCTCTCCTCACGTGCAACCACTGGTTTGTTCTTTATACCTGTAAGTCTGCTTCTTTTTAGTTATATTCTACAGTTTGCTGTATTTTTTAGATTCCACATATAAGTGATATCATATGATATTTGTCCTTCTCTGTCTGGCTTATTTCACTGAACATAATACCCTCCAAGTCTGTCCATGTTGCTGCCAAAGGCAACATGCCTTTTTGTGGTTGAGCAATCTTCCACTGTATGGATTTCCCTGGTGGCTCAGATGGTAAAGAATCTGCCTGCCATTCAAGAGACTCAGGTTTGACCCTTGGGTCGGGAAGGCCCCCTGGAGAAGGGAGTGGCTGCCCACTCCAGTACTCTTGCCTAGAGAATTCCATGGACAGAGGAGCCTGCTGCTGCTGCTACTAAGTCACTTCAGTCATGTCCGACTCTGTGCTGCCCCATAGACGGCAGCCCACCAGGCTCCCCCGTCCCTGGGATTCTCCAGGCAAGCCCACTGGAGTGGGTTGCCATGTCCTTCTCCAATGGATGAAAGTGAAAAGTGACAGTGAAGTCGCTCAGTCGTGTCCGACCCTCAATGACCCCATGGACGGCAGCCCACCAGGCTCCTCCGTCCATGGGATTTTCCAGGCAACAGTACTGGAGTGGGGTGCCATTGCCTTCTCCAACAGAGGAGCTTAGCGGGCTACAATCCATGGGGTCGCAAAGAGTCAAACACAAATGAGCAACTAACCCTTTCACTTTTGAATACTCCATTGTGTGTGTGTGTATATATATATATCTTCTTTATCCATTCCTCTGTTGATAGACATTTGTGTGGCTTTCCTGTCTTGGGTATTGTAAATAGTGCTGCTATGAACAGTGGGGTCCGTGTATCTTTTCAAATCAGTGTTTTTGCTGTTTTTGGATATATACCCAGGAGTGCAATTGCTGGGTCATACGGTAGAGACCAAGTAATTGTTTTGCTGCGTATTTGTCTGCTTTTAAGGTAGTGTTCTTATTTTTTTCAGTATACTTTCTATTTCAGCATCACACGCATATGGGAAAAATGCGCAGATCTCCAGTGTTCGGCCCAAAGAGTTTGAACAGAGTCAACACAGGCTGCAAACCAGCACTCAGATGGACATTGATCGAGAAGCATATTACCACCCCTCAAGGGCTGGGGAACACCAAGGGGAGCCACCATCCTGCCTTCCAGTGCCATAGATCTTTCCATAAATGGGCTCGCACAGGCTGCATTGCCGGGCTCCGGCTGCTTCTCTCACCTGTGAGATTCATTCCTGATGCTGCCCGTACAGCAGACCACGCTGCCCAGTGTCCCCTGAGTGAATAACCGTAGATTTTCATTCATTCTATTACAAACAGGCATTTAGTCCCGTGTGGGGACTGACTATGGACATTTTGTCTCCTGGTGTGTGTACTTTTAGGAACATATTTGCACAAAAGTTGAGAACCTCTGCACTGGGGAAGCACTAGAGGTTAACAGTCTCAACACTCACACCCCAAAATAGCATTAGGCCTGTCAGTCTGTGGTCAGAATTTGGGATCCTCACTGCTCAATTTGTTTTCTAATGTTTCTCATGTCTCTTGAAAGCAATGGTTTTCAGTCGAGGATGGTTTTGCTCCTCCTCCCCCAGGGGACTTTTGGCAATGTCTCAAGGCCTTTTTGGTATCACAACAGGGGAAGCTGGTGGCATTGAGTGGAGAGAGGCCAGGGATGCTGCTAACATCCAACAAAGAATGATCTGCGCCCGATGTCAGTGATGCCGAGGTGGAGAAGCCCTGCTTGGAAGGAATACGTGGTTCGCAATGCCTGAGTGAAGTTGCCGCCTAGTGTTGGCAATTTCAACTCCCAAACTTATTTCAGAAGTAGACTGAAGGAGGCAGAGGCATGGTTGCCAAAAGTCATACAAAGTGCAGCAGGGCTCCAAGAAAGAAGCGATCGGAAGCAAGACAAATCAAGAGGGAGAGGTGGGGATTGCTCTGGACTTTTAAGGCTAAGTAGGAGCTCGTCTGGGTTCAAGGAAGGAAGGGCATTTGGCAGAGGGAACAGCACCAGGAAAGTTACAGATATGGTGGATCTCAGAGTGGGGAGGTCCACGCACCCAGGAACAGGGAAGGCTCCTTGGGGAGGGGGCAGCGTAAGGTGGTCTTGGAAGATGAGCCATCATCTGGATGAAGGAGCAACCTGTAGGGACCCAAGCATGAGTGGGCTCGAATGTCCCAGGAGCCTGACAAGCTGGAGGGCAGGAAGATGGGGTACCACCCAAAGCAGTTTAAGGGGAGCTGGGACAAGGCAATAGCAACTGAGTCTGAAAGGTAGGTGAGGTTCTAGTGACCCAGAACATGTCAGAAACATCCTGTCCTCCAAACATGCTCCATGTCCCCCATCCCAACCAGAGCTTCCTGGAGATGGAATGATAACCCTTGACCCCAGTCCCTCACTCCACCATCCATGATCCATCAGCAAGTTCTGCAGCCTCCAGCCCCCGAGAGCCCTCTTTGCCTCCTCTGCCACCACCTTCTCCCAGTCACCATTCTCTCCTGCCTGGACCACAGCCCCAGCCTCCTCAGCGGGGTCTCTGCCTCCATTGGGCACCTCCCCAATTCTCCTCCACACGGAAGCTGCTAGAGAGATTTCAGCAAAACATAAATGAGCAAGTCACTTGGCTGTTGGAAACCCACCAAGCTCGTCCTCCCATGGTTTAGGTGGTGCCACCCTTGGCAAGGAGTTGGGTCTCAGCTCCAATTTGGGCCCCTTTCCAGGGGCCTCTGGGGCAGCAGAAGACTTGGTGCCAGCCCCGGGCTCTGCTCTGTTCCAGCTCCCCCCGCAGCCCAGGGCCTCCTGGCTCATGGGCTGTGGGTGGAACTTGCATTTCCACCGGCTGGCCCCCAGAAGAGGGGGTGATGGAGACTGCCTGCCAGCTTTCCCATCTCAGCCTGTCGAAGCCTGCCTCTGCAGGACCCAGGCTCCCAGGAGGGCTGGATCCCCCAGGGCCTCCGCCTGCCTAGTTCACCACTGTGCAGGCTCAGGGCTCCCCCGGGTAGGGCCAGGCCCCCTGGGCGTCCAGAGAGCTCGTTATCCCGTCAGCCCTGAAGCCGCACCTGCTCTCCCGGTCTCCTGTGATCTCAATTAATCCGTCCTGCCCTGATTAATTAGCAGGGTTAATTATGACGGCTGCTGCTGCTGAAGCTTGGGAGGAAAGCCCAGCCAAGTGGCAGAGGAGAGACCCAGCCTGGAGTGGGGCGGAGCACCCCTGCCCAGTGCCTGGTGCCCACCCTTCCCAGGGCCAAGGTCAGGGGCCTCAGGAAGCCACCTGGGGGGCTGTGATTCCCAAGGACCAGGCCTATCAGGGTCAGGCCAACACCCTCAGACCTCACCGGAGACAAGGGCACAAGACCCAGAACAGTGGGTTTAGCTCCTCTGACCTGACCTGTTACGTCACATCTAAGTCCCAACCCCACCCGTCATCACGACTCCATATGAAGGGACTCCAGACTCCATCCTGGCAGGAACCCCTTGATTCATGCTTGCCCTTTGAGGGTGAGCTTACCACCCACTTCCCTATAAGCCTGTCCCCTCTAGACTCAAAGACCACTGTGCATGGAGACAGATCTAGACAGAGGTCAAGGTCAAGCATTGGGTTGCAGTGGTCAGGCCTATGGCTGGGACCATTGCACAGTCTGTCCTGCTCTCTGGACCCCATGAATGAATTGCCTCGTGGGCTCAGAGATTTCCCCATCCTCCACTCTTCCTCCAAGCCAAGCCTTCAGCTGAGCATCAAAGCATCAGAAGTGGGCTCAGGGTTTCATAGGCAACTCCAGCCTCTGCCTGAAGACCTGGAGCCCCGAGCCCTTCCCATCCCAGCTCAGCCCCAACAAGGAACCTCCTTGTTCCGCTCCTCTTCTGGGCTCCAGGCCTTCCTCGTTAGGACAGTCACCCATCAAGGAAGAAAGCTTGACTCAGCACAGGGTCCCCACCCAAGCTGGGGCACCACCACCAAAGTCCTGCATACACCTCCTCCCGACACGCATCCATTATCCTGCTCGCCAAAAACGCGATCCATTATCACCGCCTGCGCCTGGCAAAATGTATCATTACCTGCACCCTCGGCACTTCCCAGATCAATCCACTTCTTAAATGTAGTAATAGAGAAGAGGATTAGGTACTAGAAAACTCATTATGAAAATGGCGTACTCAAATTCTTTAAAGGTGATATTTCATAAAATATACCCGGCCTGCCGCGTGCCTCAATCATTCTTTTTAATAGCTCCGTAGCAGCCAGAAAATAAAGTATTCATGAAGATTGAAGAAGATGATCCCATGAACTTCAATTTAATTGGTGCAAATTAAAACAATCCATCTTTCCGTGCTGTCCGTCTATCTCCAATCATCCCCACGTTGCACGTCCGGCACCCTGATTACAATTATCTTTTAATAGGAAAACTTGTCAGTTTTTGTGTGATTTACATAAGCTTGAGCAAACTTATGGGCATCAGATAGGGGCCTTGGTGTGTGATTTCCTGCTCCCAGCTCCCTGGCTCTAGGGGAGGCAGGGTCCAGGCCAGGTGGGGGAGGGGCTGGCGTGGATCCGTGACGTCCCTGCATTTGCAACACCCGTCAGAGACGGGGCTGCATAAGACATCTATGTACATCACTCCCAGGCTCTGGCCATGTCCTCCCTCTGGGACCATGGCAGCTGCTCATGGACCCAAGAGGGCCTCATCTCAGTGGCCATGGTCACTCACGGCCATAAACGCACACTGACATCCCATCTAATGAGCTCTGTTCACTCTTTTCTTATCATTCAATGCGCACACGTGTGTGTGTGTGTGTGTCGTGTCCGGCTCTCGTGACCCCACGGACTGAAGCAGGACAGGGCGTGGTGGGTGAGACTGGGCACTCTACGGCCAGCTCTGCCTCTGTGACCCCAGCCAAGCCCCTTCCCATCTCAGAGCCTGGGTTTCCTTGTCCTGAAGATGGAGAGTAATAGACCCTGCCTGCTGAGATGTGTAGAATCTAAGTTAAAGCTCATAAAGTGGTCAGCCTGGGTCTTGGTCCATGGAAGGGTTTCTGCACACGTGTTGATGTTGACAGAAATGTCTGTGTCATCTGAGAACAGGCTTGGGTGTCCCCAACACAGGGTGTTCCTGTGGCTCCAGCCCCAGCCTGCACATGCCACACCCTGGGAGACAGAGCCCTTCTTTGTCCTGGAGCTCCTCGTGGTCAGGATTGGGGGTGGAGGGAGGCTGTTAACAGCCTGATCCTGCAGGCCCCTCTCCCTGTGGCCCCTGTCAGGCTCCATCTGCCACTTCTCCCAGCAGCCCTCCACCAGAGGATCACATAGCTGGTACAATAAATATCATTTGCTCAAGTAGCAAACAAGGAAAGTCATCCTTTACATGGGAGGAAAAGCCCTTTCCAAGTGGGGGCTGGAAATCGAACTCACCAGAAATTCTGTCTCTTTAAGGAATGGTAGAGGGTCTCCCCAGGTGGCACTAATGGTAAAGAACCTGCCTGCCAGGGCAGGTAGACAGAGGAGATGCAGGTTTGATCCCTGGGTTGGGAAGATCCCCTGGAGGAGGGCATAGGAACCCACTCTAGTATTCTTGCCTGGAGAATCCCATGGACAGAGGAGCCTGGGAGGCTATCGTCCATAGGGTCGCAAAGAGTCGGACTTTACTTAAGAGACATCACGTATACATGCATGCACGCACTCACAAGGAAGGGTAGGAACAATGATTATCTTCTGGGCATTTGTGGACACCGCTAGATACGACCTCCTCCAGCTTGTGGAAACTTCACAAAGCCCTAGCTGGCCAGCTCCGTTACCAGCACACGGACATGTTAACTCAGAGTCCTCGTGAGCGTCTCCACTTACCCTGACGTGAGTATGACTGTGATTCGTCAGGACTAGACGGCTATGCTGCAGTAAGAAGCAACCCCCTATCTCAGGACTTATCGCAGTAAGGGTGTTTTTCTCACTCACAGGAAGCCCAATGCAGGTCACTGGCCTTCCTCTGTCCTGTGGCTATGCCACGTGGACGTGTGGCCTCTAAGGTCACCAGGGCAGGAAAGGAAATTGGTGATGAACACATGAGGTCTTAACTGCCTCAGACCTGAAGTGACAAGTGCCGCTCTGTTCATTGGCCAGAACTAGTCACGTGGGCCCCACTCAGCTGCAAAGCAGGCTGGGTAATGCAGGGGGTCACTGCGTGTCAGGAGCCTAGATACCCTGCCAGTCTGCATTTGTGAAATGAGGGCATGGAGACACAAACTGACTAAGTAATTTGCTCAAAGTCACCCAACCGGGGACTGTTAGAGTCAGGTATTCACACACGTGGACATGTATGAAGGCTCACATGCTAATCTCCGCTTGCTGATATGCATGACAAGGCCCACATGCATACATACTCTGGTCACCCCACGGGCTGTCCTCTCACTTGCTGGGTGGAGGGGCCATGTGGACCCCACAACTCTGAGTGAGAGTGTGAAGAACTTGACCAGTGGTCACGGCACAAGCTCCCTCCTCTGTCCAACCTCCAGCACGGGGGCCTCGACTGCCATCCTGGGGGACCCCTTGCCCCCAGCTTAAGCAAAGGCCCAGAGGTCACCCACTCTGATATGGCACTAACCCCGGATCACACCAGAAACCCCTGCTTTCCCCTTTAAGAATAAAAACTTTCTTCAGAACCTGTGGCTGCCAATGAGGCAGGATTCTGGGGCAAGTTTCTTTCCCCAAAATATAAAAAATTATAATAAATACACTGAGTGAACATTCTCATGTCCAAATATTTACATACATCCCCCACACAAATATACTTAAAGCACACAGATAGGTATGTGGAGATGTGCTTGTAACTATACATCTGAATTTATTCATGGAAATGATGGCGTATTCACATTTGTTTACATGACTAGAGTAGCTGACATAAAAATAAATGGTGAACTGCTATTCAAAAATGTCAAATCATGAAAGATAAGGAAAGACTGTCACAGAGTTGGAGGAACTAAAGAGATAATGACTAAGTGCAATGTGGTATCTTGGATTGGCTCCTAGAACAGAAAAAGGACCCCCATGGAAAAGCTAGAGAAATCCAAATAAAGTCTCTAATTTAGTTACTAATACTGTTCCAATGTGGGTTTCTTAGTTTTGATAAGTGCACTGCGGTCTCTGGTGGTAAAGAATCCACCTGCCAAAGCAGGAGAGGTGGGCTCAATACCATGATTGTGAAGATCCCCTGGAGAAGGAAATGGTGACCCACTCCAGTATTCTTGCCTGGGAAATCCCATGGACAGAGGAGCCTGGAGTGATACAGTCCAACTACAGTCTAAGCTGTACAAAAAAGTCAGACACAACTTAGTAACTAAACAACAACAACAAATGTGGTCACGTAAAGCAAGCTGATGGGAGGGTGTACGGAAACTCTCTGTAATATGTTTAGACTTCTTCTAAAAAGTTTTTTTAAGTGATGAAAGAAAATGCCCCAAACCAAGAGTTCAGATGTCCCTAGATTTCAATACAGCTCTATTAATGACTTGATATGTGACCTCGGATGAGTTTCTCATCTTTTTGAAGCTCAGTCCACAAACACCACCAGAAGTTCAATTAGTTAGTTAGCTCAGTTGTTCGGTCATGTCCAATTCTTTGTGATTCCATGAATCGCAGCACGCCAGGCCTCCCTGTTCATCACCAACTCCCGGAATTCACCTAGACTCACGTCCATCGAGTCAGTGATGCCATCCAGCCATCTCATCCTCTGACGTCCCCTTCTCCTCCTGCCCCCAATCCCTCCCAGCATCAGAGTCTTTTCCAATGAGTCAACTCTTCGCATGAGGTGGCCAAAGTACTGGAGTTTCAGCTTTACCATCAGTCCTTCCAAAGAAATCCCAGGGTTGATCTCCTTCAGAATGGACTGGTTGGATCTCCTTGTAATCCAAGGGACTCTCAAGAGTCTTCTCCAACACCACAGTTCAAAAGTATCAATTCTTCAGCGCTCAGCTTTCTTCACAGTCCAACTCTCACATCCATACATGACCACAGGAAAAACCATAGCCTTGACTAGATGATAATCCTAAATCCCATTTGGTTTTCTCATTGTGCAATTCACTCCGATTCAAAACACATCCCTATTCAGAATACATACACACAATCATACATATCTACCATATACCCCATCTCACACAGATATAATCAGTATGATATACTTTTGTTAATTCAGGTGGCAAATAAGATCAAATTTCTTTTCTCCTTCCCATTAATACTTTGAATTTCCACATGACCTATTAGTAAAACATTCAGCCTCTTTCAGTTGAAGGATTTTCTGCTACACATACACACAGAGATCTAAGACCCCTTTTAGTTCAGTTCAGTTGCTCAGTCATGTCCAACTCTTTGTGACCCCATGGACTGCAGTACGCCAGGCCTTCCTGTCCATCACCAACTCCCAGAGTTTACTCAAACTCATGTCCATTGAGTCGGTGATGCCATCCAACCATCTCATCCTCTGTTGTCCCCTTCTCCTCCCAACTTCAATCTTTCCCAGCATCAGGGTCTTTTCAAATCAGTCAGTTCTTCGCATCAGGTGGCCAAAGTATTGGAGTTTCAGCTTCAGCATCAGTCCTTCCAATGAATAGTCAGGACTGATTTCCTTTAGGATGGACTGTTTTCATCTCCTTGCTGTCCAAGGGACTCTCAAGAGTCTTCTCCAACTCCATAGTTCAAAAGCATCAATTCTTTGGCCCTCAGCTTTCTTTATAGCCCAACTCTCACATCCATACATGATTACTGGAAAAACTATAGCCTTAACTAGACAGACATTTGTTGACAAAGTAATATCTCTGCTTTTTAATATGCTGTCTAGGTTGGTCATAACTGTTCTTGCAAGGAGTGTGTTTTAATTTCATGACTGCAGTCACCATCTGTAGTGATTTTGGAGCCCAAAAATATAAAGTCTGTCACTGTTTCCACTGTTTCCCCTTCTATTTGCCAAGAAGTGATGGGACCAGATGCCACGATCTTAGTTTTCAGAATGTTGAGCTTTAAGCCAACTTTTTCACTCTCCTCTTTCACTTTCATCAAGAGGCTTTTTAGTTCTTCTTCACTTTCTGCCATAAGGGTGGTGTCATGTGCATATCTGAGGTTATTGATATTTCTCCAGGCAATCTTGATTCCAGCTTGTGCTTCATCTAGCCCAGCATCTCTCATGATGTAGTCTGCATATAAGTTAAATAAGCAGGGTGACAATATACAGCCTTGGTGTACTCCTTTTTCCTATTTGGAACCAGTCTGTCATTCCATGTCCAGTTCTAACTGTTGCTTCCTGACCTACATACAGATTTCTCAAGAGGCAGGTCAGGTGGTCTGGTATTCCCATCTCCTGAAGAATTTTTCACAGCTTATTGTGATCCACACAGTCAAAGGCTTTGGCATAGTCAATAAAGCAGAAATAGATGTTTTTCTGGAACTCTCTTGCTATTTCGATGATCCAGCAGATGTTGGCAATTTGATCTCTGGTTCCTCCACCTTATCAAAAACCAGCTTGAACATCTGGAATTTCACAGTTCATGTTCTGTTGAAGCCAGGCTGGGAGAATTTTGAGCATTACTTTGCTAGCATGTGAGATGAGTGCAATTGTGTGGTAGTTTGAGCATTTTTTGGCATTGCCTTTCTTTGGGATTGGAATGAAAACTGACCTTTTCCAGGCCTGTGGCCACTGCTGAGTTTTCCAAATTTGCTGGCATATTGAGAGCAGCACTTTGTTCCTTTTCATACTCTTCATGGGGTTCTCAAGGCAAGAATACTGAAGTGGTTTGCCATTCCCTTATCCAGTGGACCACATTTTGTCAGAACTCTCCACCATGACCCATCTGTCTTGGATGGCCCTACATGGCATGGCTCACAATTTCATTGAGTTAGACAAGTCTGTGGTCAAGACCCCTTTGAAATAGTTCAATCTGGAGAAAAGAAAACCAACCTCAGTGTCAATGCCAACCACTTCTCTAGGCCACACGGTGGCGCTGTTGAAGACTGGACCTGCATAGCCTGGTAACTCTGCTTGCCTTAACGCTTCAGTGCCCCTTGCGGCTGCTTCAGGTCTCTTGACTCAGCCAAGCAGGCACCCAGTAAGAGGTCTTTTTCCTTCTCACGCCCAGGCTCCCCCAAAACTTAACACCATGCCATGCTGGCTGGGACCAGAGACACTTCCAACACAGCTACAAGCTGTGCCCAACCAGCTCTCCCCCAAGGCCATGGTGAGTCCTTTGTGTTGACACAGAGTCAGAGGCTAGGTCCTCCCTTTCCTGAGAGTCATTGCATTTCAAGGGCTTGGTTGCCTTGCCCAGCTCTCTGGTCCCATTCTGAAATGTCTCTCCAGTTGAGACTCTAGGAGAGCAGAGGCTGGGATCTTGGTCCCATCTCATCCATACAGTCTTGGTCTCCTGCCTGTTGGTGGGCAAGGATGGGGGTCTTGAGATAGATCCAGAACACATGTGCTTGCTAAATTGCTTCAGTCATGTCCAACTCTTTGCGACCTTATGGACTGTATCCCGCCAGGCTCCTCTGTCCATGGGACTCTCCAGGCAAGAATACTAGGAAAGTTTAATATGCACTGAGCATTTAAGATGTATCAGGCACCTTTCTAAGCATTTTAAAGGCAATAATTCACCTGATCCCCCCAACAACTCTATAAGGCAGGTATGGTTTTTTTTTTTCATTCTCATTTTACCATGAGGGAACCCTGAAAGATGAAGTGACTTACCCAAGGTCACTACCTGAGTGTGGACATAATTACCATAGTGGCAGCAAGGGGCAACGGCAGCCTGCATCTCAAGAATTCTATCCATAAGATCTGCCTCCTAGCACCTCTCTAACCACTCCACCTCAAAGCTTCTCCACTACATCCATGCTGCCTTAGATTATGTTCTACTGAAGCCAAGACGAAGTCAAGGACTCAGGGTCCCATGGTTTATTAAGGGCAAGCTCTCAGGAGAAAGGGAACAAGCAGGTCCCCATGTCCCTATGGTTGGGATAGATGGACAGACAACAAGAGTGTTCCTAGGGATGGAATAGAACCTGGTGTTCCTAGAGTGAAACGGTTGGGCAGCCAACAGGGGTGTTCCTTACTCTAAATAATCAAAAAAGAACAAGAATGGGAAATCACAATCCTTTGCCCAGGAGAAGGATCCTTTAACAGATCCTAACACAGCAAGGGTTCACCAAGCTGATTCCTAGGCCCTTCCCCCAAATGGACCTCCAGCCACTTGGTCAAGTAACTGGGGAAAGAGAATCCTCAGGGCTCAAGGATACAGGACCCAAGGTGAGACCCTTGTACTTGAGACCCCAATGAGCCAGCACAATCTCCCTATAAAAGTAGGGACACATGGGGGAAGGGGAAGGTCACAAATGGAATCCTGGCTGAGGCCATTCCATAGTGGGACCCTTGGGTTCACAGGCCACTCAAGGAGCACTTTATCAGTTCTCAAATATCTCATTGGAGTGGACATATTTGGTGGACCTGTTCAGCAGTTGGCAGAATGTTGGTCCCTTGGTCTTCAGAATAAGAGCTAATGATGGAGGAAAGAAGAAGTAGAAGGTTCTGGAAGTGGCACACCCACTCCCCAGCCAAGAGAAAACCAAAAATCACTGGATCATGGGGGAGAAGACAAAGATTAGTGGGTGCTAGAAGATAGTGAAGGACAGGGAAGCCTGGCGTGCTGCAGTCCATGGGGTTACAAAGAATCAGACACAACTGAGCAACTGAACAAGTGAGTGCCATTTCAAAATCTTAAAAGGTACAGGGGCCATCGTCACCACGGAATTTCCATTTAATTCACAGGTCTGGGGAAGAGATATGTGGATGGACCCACGGGGTCAGGCACCAAGTGTAAGGATCTCTGCACCCATGAGAAGGCCACCAGAGGACATCCACTGCAGGAGAGACACTGGACAACGACATGGACAAGATGACCTGGCCGGCAGATGTCAGCTGGTCTCTATCCTCAGACCCCCTGAACCTGTGCGATGAACCCATGAATGGAATTGCCATAATGGCAGGGATGGGGACTCTGCATGGACCCAAGGCATGGGCTCCCTCTCCCAAGGATGACCTAGCTGAATGCCAAACATCAGAACTGCCAGCAACAGAAATGAACACAAAGCAACTCATCACATTATCCTTTGATGTGGCCAGTTGACTGTATCAGACCATCCTGACAAGGGCAACAAATCACCCAGGACTGGGCTGACCCGTACCCCAGGTGTGACCTCTGTATTCCCCAGGTGCAACCTCTGTATTTCCCAGGTGTGACCTTTGTATTCCAGCACCACTCTTGCAAGCCTCACAGAGCACCTTGGTCTGTTGTTGTGGGATTCTCAATAACACAGCCTCGGACCAAGAGACCCGCTTCATGGCAAAGAAGGTGCCCTTGACCCTGGGACCAGCCAAACACTGCACCTTCCAGAGGCTGCGAGCCTACCAGAAGTTGAACAAAAGGGCAGCCCACAAGGTGTTCTGAGGAATGGGATAGAGCCTGGTGTCCCTAGGGACAGATAGGTGTGGCCGGTGGAGATGTCATCTCAGATAAACCACCTGTGAGGTTGGACGCTGGGTACGCCTGAACCAGCAGCCATTATTTGGTTCAGTGTCCCCAGCAGGTAGAACACTTGGGTCTGGGAACAGAGGGGTCGAGGTGGCCAGCTCCCCATCACTCCCAGCCTTCTGATCTCACCACTTTGGGCTCTGTGGCCCTAGAGGTCTGGGTGATTCATTGTGTTGAGCCTTTATTTTCCACCTACTAAATGGGAGTTAATAAAACATCTTGCAGTGAGAGTTGAGACAATGTCAAGTTCACACCCAATGGCAACTGCCCTCAGTCCTGACATTGAAGTCATTATTTTGAAAGACAGACTGGGAGGTCTCCCAAGTCTGAGCCCCATTTCTGGCATCAATCTCACGGATCTTCAGGAAGTACTTACGCCTATCTACCTCGACTTCCTCATGCTGCCGATGAAACCTATTTTTATTCTCAGGGATAAGAGGATCTAATTCTTTTCCCCAAAACCCTCATTTGACCAGAAGAACATTTTTAGATTTTCCCCACCCTCCACGCTCTCCTTGCCCCGCCTGAGCTGGGCTCTAAAAACTTGGGGGACCCCAAAGCCACATCCCCTTTTCTAACCTGGGGAAGTTTTTCCTTCCCAGGCCTTCAATTTACTATCAGCAAAAGATTCCACTAGCACCGCCAAGAACTGATACTCAGAAATAAGTATGTAAATCCTTTGTAAATGTATGCTAATTACTTATTTTTAATTATAATGTAAATAAGTAATTACTGAATAATTTTAAAGTATTTACATGGGGGTGTGTGATTTAGACACTAACTTGTTATAAGATATAAAAACTATAAATTATACAGTAATTATGGCCCAATTTACATGCTAAGGCCAAACACAATTACGTAGCAAGAAAAATATAAACAATCAGGTAATTCTGCCGTAGTTACTGTGTAATAACCAAGCTGTTTTCTTCCCGTGGTTGACAAAGTAGGTCTGTGTGTTCACTCTAGGCTTGGAGAGGCCAAGGGGAGGGTGTGTCAGGAAGTTAAAATCATCTTTAACGGAAAACAAAAATTAAAAAATAAGAAAAAAATGGCACAATCAAAAGCTATTGAGTCTTACCTGGGTGGGTCGCAGGGTTCAGAGAAATGCCGAGCCACAAAATGTGGCTCTGTGGCCCCAGCCATCCTCTCCTGCCTCGTCCACAGCAGCACAACCTACCACCCCACCCCACCCCCCAACACACTATTTCTCAGGCAAGCAAGAGTTCCTCAAGCTCTCATCTCCAGGCCTTCATGCCCCTGTGCCCTCAGACTTGACCTTCTTCCCACACTTTCTTGCCTGGACCAACCCCATCTCATCTTCAAGTCTCACCTACAATGCCTCTTCCTCCAGGAAGTCTTCCCTGACCACCACAAAATTTGACCAGGGCCCCCACCATGGGCTCCCAGTTTCCCAACCTCCCCCATCCCATCCCAGCTCAGTACTGTTTTGAAATGGCCTGTTTGACAGCAAAATGCATCTCCCCCATCAGACTGGGAGGTCAGAGCCCAGTCCTGCTTTATTCATTGCTGAGTCCCCAGTTAGGGGCACCTGGGCTTGAGAACATGGCATCTGGGGTCAGTGGAATCTGACCTCAAGCCTGGTGCAGACCCTCCAGAATCCTTCCAGGACTATCTCAGCAGCCCAGCCTAGGTTTAGGATGGGGAGCAGTAGGCTTGACAAGAGTCCTGGGTTCCACGTCTTCACGCTGCCCTTGACTGACACAGCCCTCTGAAGGGGGTCTCAGTCTCCCCATTTTGCAGGCAAGGAAACTGAGGCTTAGGGAGACCAAATAACTAATGGAGACGTAGAGGTGGGCTGTGAAATCAGGGCCATCAGTCCCAACCCAGAGCGCCTCCGCCTTCTCCTCTCCACCTGGGCTTACAGACCCTGACTCGGGGAAGGAGGGGGCAGAATCCCAAAGACAGCTATGCAAGGAGAGCGACCAGGGCAGCACCAGGGGAGGGGCACTTCCTGCTGCCCTGTGGTCCCCATTGACCTGGGAGCCCCTAAGATGGTATTTTTAAGCTTCTAAGTCCCCTGGATAAAAATCTCCTGAAGAAGCAGTCCCCAACTTTTTTGGGACCAGGGCCCTGTTGAATAGAAGACAATTGTTTCCTGGACCAGAGGGCGGGGAGTTGGTTATGGATGATTCAAGCATATTACATTTATTGTGCACTTTATTATTATTGTGCACGATATTGGGCTTCCCTTGTGGCTCAGCTGGTAAAGAATTCGCCCACAATGTGGGAGACCTGGGTTCAATCCCTGGGTCGGGAAGATCCCCTGGAGAAGGGAAAGGCTACGCACTCCAGTATTCTGGCCTGGAGAATTCCAGGGACTATACAGTCTATGGAGTCACAAAAAGTCGGACATGACTAAGCGACTTTCACTTTCACTTATTATTATTACATCAGCTCCACCTCAGATGATCAGGCATTAGATCCTGGAATTTGGAGATTCCTGTCCTGGAGGGTTTATGAAAACGAAAATTCCTGGACCCCTGGAAAGGACAGTGGTTCTGCAGGGGGAGCCCAGGTTGTTTGTTTTTAGCCCTTGCCCACTGATGCCCCTTGAATTCTGAAGCCCCTGTGGGAGGAAAAAGACCACTTGAGCTTGAAGCTCTCTCTGAACCGGTCACCCCACCCATAAAGGGGCCAGAAGAAACCAGGCAGCGGGCTGTGCGGCACCCCCAGGCCTGGGCTGAGCCAGGGGGTACTCGCTGGACTGGTGGTCCCTCCCTTCAAGGCCTCCTGTGCGCCAGGTCAGGCTCCCAGCCACCGCCCAGCCTACCCCGAGGCCAGCAAGATGAGCAGGCGGGGGTACTCCCAGGGCGGGAGCCAGGCAGCTAGGGGTGCTCAGCCCTGCTCTGTGTCAGGCCAAAGCACCGTAACAGCAAAGCCCACGTCCTTACCCCGGGAGGTCCCCGAGAGCACCAGCCCACTCAGCCCCGCTTCCATCACAGACATGCTGCCCCACCCACCACCTATGTCCCACACTCTAAGAGCCAGGGCGATGGAGGAATCCGTACATGGATTCCATTTCATTTTTTTCTTCTGCCCCAAGGCGTTGCTGTTCATTAGGCACAGTCATTAGCGAGGATTTAGGAGCACCCAAGTGGGACCCTGGGGATGAAGGGCACTGCTGACCAGGCCCAGACCATCGGTTCTACAGGAAACGAGTTCATCTCAGCCATCCCCCTGCCTCCTTACCAGCTGGCTGAGCACCAGAGAATCATGCAGGAAGGACTATCCTCTCTAGCAATAAGGAGCGTAATAAGCCGGCTACCATTTATAAGCAGTTACGACTTGAACCTCGGGAAGGACGTGCTCTCACCGATCCTCATCAGGAGGCAGGCACAGAGAGGGTCCGTGATTTTTGAAGGTCACACAGCCCCAAGAGCATGGACTTCAATTCAGTCTCCCAGACTCTGCAGTCTTACTTCAAGCCACCTCCATTTACATCTCTCACAGCTCACATGAAAAAGGACTCGGCTAGCGGCAGCCAGCTCAGTCTGATGTGGCCAAAGCCAGCGCCAGCATGCAGGAGCCTCGGCTCTGGCCAAATCCATGGAGATGGAAACTGCCATCATTCCAGCGCTGCGACCCCTTGTGCAGCTACTTCACAGCCCAGGAAATTCCCCGGTCCCCTGGGTGATATTCTTTTACAGCCATTGCCGGGTGCTATTCATTTTATTACACTTTTGCCTGTTATTTTTGTTGTTGGCGCATAAGCAATGTGGTCAATCCTGTTTTACGTGCCCAGGCATTTCAGATTCATCGCCAGCCAGCGTGGCGCTGAGTGGTTACACAGTAGAGTGTTTGGCTAATAAAATGCATAAAGCAGAGATAGGAAAATCAATGCCTTTGTTACATTTCACCATCTTTCACGCGGTCTGTCAGGCAGGGCTGCCCGCTGAAGCTGGCGCCAGAGGCACCACATGGGGTGTCTGCCACCAGGCCACGTGCCAGCTGGCCCTGGAAGCTGTGCTCTTTGCTCCTTGCCCTTCTGGAGCAGGAGCCAGTCAGGGAACCCTGGCAGATGCTCTTTTGGTGCCTGAGCTGGAGACAGAGTGTTGGAAGAAAGAGGTGATTCCAGGTTCTTGAGCAAGTCGCTGTACCACTCTGACCCTCAGTTTTTTCATCTATAAAATGGGCATAATAATAGTCCCTACCCCCAGGCTTTTGTGAGGATGCAGGGAGAGAGCCCATGCCACCCACATGGCACCTGACGTACGTGGGCTGGGTAAAGCGACACTGCTGTCCCCCTCCTCAGGTCACAGCAGCCTGGCCACTCTTGGGTCCCCTCCCTCCTCAGCCCTTGAGAAGAGGACGGTCTCTCCCTGGACTGCACCCTAACATGAGGCGTGTCCCATCTCTACTCAGCTGCCCTGGTCCTCATGTGTGTGTCTGACTCTGCGACACTGTGGGTGTAGCCCACCAGGCTCCCATCCACGGGACTCTCCAGGCAAGAATACTAGAGTGGGCAGCCAGGCCCTCCTCCAGGGGATCCTCCCAACCCAGGGATCGAACTCGCATCTCAAGTCTCCTGCATTAGAATGCGGGTTCTTTAGCACTACTGCCACCTGGAAAGCCCCGTTGTCCTCATTTCCTTGGCCAAACATTTATCTCAACTCTGATGATCATTCCTGCCAGGGCACCCCGGGGTCCATGTCAAGCCCCAGCTCGAAGGCAAGACTGGCTGATGTGAGAGGCTGAGCCCCAGTCCTATCACAGGGCACAGAGCCACACTGGCTGGGAAAGGCAGGCGATGGGGAGCTCCCCATCTTTTGCACCCCTCTCTGCCTCGTCTCTGGGCCTTGGACACATGATTTTGCCTCTCTGAGCTTGTTGCCCTAACTCTAAACTGAGAATTATAATCATAGACCTTCATCCCAAAGGACTGAGTGAGGTGACATAAACTTTGTCAAACCAAAGGCCTCTCCTGTGGCCCCAGAGGGCCTGGGAGACATGGAGATACACACACATCCCTGGGGGAAGGGGTGTCCAGAGGGCAGGGAAAGGTGGAGGGTCACCCTGTGTCATGAAGGCACAGAGAGAAAATCAGCCTGTTTCGGCTCAGCCATAGGTGCCCTCACCTCCCAAGCCTCAGTTTCCCTCTCTGGAGAATGGGTACAGTATTCCTCATTTCCCCTAGGCTGCTAGGGGAGGAGGTGGGTTAAATGAAATACTCTAGGAACACCTGGGGGCTTCCCAGGTGGTGCTAGGAGTAAAGAACTCTCCTGCCACTGCAGGGGATGCAAGTAATGGAGTTCTTCCCAGTTCCAGGGGTTGAGAAGATCCCTTGGAGGAAGGCATGGCAACCCACTCCAGTATTCTTGCCTGGAGAACCCCATGGACAGAGGAGCCTGGCGGGTCATGGTCCATGGGGTTGCAAAGAATTGGACACGACAGAGCACACACACAGCCCACAGCCCATGAACATCTCAGGGCCAGGCCCAGCACACGAAAAACCTGAAAGGCCTTGAGTAAGGGGCTGAGACGTGGCCTGGGAGACAGAGCGGGGCTTTGGGAGGAGCCTGGATTCTGCGGGGGACAATGCTCCCAGGCCCAGGTCATTGCCTCCCCCAACCAGCCCCCACTGGGCTAGTGGGGGTGACAGAGAGCCCACCTTGGGGATAAACAGGGTGTTGCCTCTGGAGACCCCATCCCTCCAGCTGGCCCCAGTGCCCCTCCTCCCGCACTGGGAAGGAAGCACAAACACAGACTTAATCCCCTGAGCCTTCCAGCATACCCAGGCCTGGCGCACGGCTTGGCAAATATTGGACTTTATTAATTTAATTTAATTAAACTTTATTAACCTTTATTAAAAATAAACCCTCATTAAAATTCTCATTCCTGTCTCCAGCAAAGGCAGGGATGGGGCTCTGCCTGCTCTCCAGGCTTTTTAAAATGTCACCCAAAGGGAGGCAGTGGCATCCGTGGGGCCAGAGTCTGGGACAGGGACTGGAGGTGAAAGGGACCAGAGAGGGATGCAGGGGTGTGTGTCTCTGTTTGTCTGTCTGTCAGTCTGTCTGTGTGTGTCTCTGTGTGTGTGTATGTACGCACATATGTGTGCTGGGGGGTGAGGGCAGCTGAAAGCCAGACTCTGGGTGAACAACATGGAAGGTTAGCTCAGACGCTAGGCAGGCCAGCCAGGAAGGAAGAAGAGTCTGAGGGCCCAGGGAGCCCTCGGGATCCAGCCCCCCAGAGGGGCAGATTTGGACTGGCTGCGGTGCCAGGCTTCACTCCACAAAGCACCCAGTTCCCGGCAGGTCTAGGAGGAGGGGAGCACTAGTCTCTTTCATGTGTTGGTTTTTGTAGGAGCCATCCTTACTCCTTTCAGAAAATATGGAAAATATAGAAAAGGACCTGAGAACAGGAGATTCTCCATGAAGCCAGATGGACTCTTGTCCCTCCGAGCTAGGTGACCACATTTCTCATCCAGTTGGGGACACTTTTAAAGGGTAAGAGACATGTAGAATTGTGCCTTGTTACACTCATAAGCTGGACAAGGCACTGGCACCCCACTCTTGCCTGGGAAATCCCATGGACGGAGGAGCCTGGTGGGCTGCTGTCCATGAGGTCACTAAGACTCGGACACAACTGAGCGACTTCACTTTCAATTTTCACTTTCATGCATTGGAGAAGAAACTGGCAACCCACTCCAGTGTTCTTGCCTGGGGAATCCCAGGGATGGGGGAGCCTGGTGGGCTGCCGTCCATGGGGTCACACAGAGTCAGACACGAGTGAGCAGCAGCACACTCATAAGTCTTGTCCTGGGAAGTGGGGACAACGTGTCACTTCTCAGAGCACCGCTGGTGAGCGGGGAGCAGCTTTCCTTCCCTTGGAAACAAACCCATTATCTATATTCATGGGAGCAGGCCCTCCGTTAGGGAATGGCAGGCCTCAACATTCAGGCCTGAGTCCTGAGCCAGTTTGGAACTGGCAGTCCCAGAAAACCTTCAATGGCTGGGCCCTGCTCTGAGCTTTGTGTAAATTGCTTCATCTTCTCCCTCCAGCAGTCTGGAAGAGATGAGTAACACTGTACCCATTGTACAGAGGAGGAAACTGAGGCTGGGGTGGTGAAGGGCCTTACCCAGGGCCACCTGGCTAAGGGGCAGAGCTGGACAGCTCCCTGAGCTTGCCCTAGGGGAGCAGGGGAAGGCAGAGCTGCACAGTCTGGGGGAGGGCTAACCCTGGAGGGTGGCCAGGCAGGCAGATCACCTGCTCCCAGTTATCTGAAGAGCTGCTGCTGAGGGAGGTACCTCGGGCAGAGCCCCAGAGGGGAAGGCAGAGGCACTGGGCCAACAGGCAGAGTTGACCAGCCCCACTCACAGCCATCGCCCGGGAGGGTCTGGCCTCAAAACTGCCTGCACATGTCCACACTCGGACCCTCTGCTCTGCACAGGGGTCAAGCCCCCTTCTCAGTCACCCTCCTTGGTCCAGGGGAAGGCCTATGGAAAGACAGAAAACAGGGGGGGCCCTCCAGATGCCTCCAAAGGATGCTTCTCAAAGTTCGCATGCTCAATAAAAATATACTAAACACACAACATCACTACAAACAAAGCTAATGGAGGTGATGGAATTCCAGCTGAGCTATTTCAAATCCTAAAAGAAGATACTGTTAAAGTTTTGCACTCAATATGCCAGCAAATTTGGGAAACTCAGCAGTGGCCACGGGACTGGAAAAGGTCAGTTTTCGTTCCAGTCCCAAAGAAAGGCAATGCCAAGAATGTTCAGACTACTGCACAATACACTCATCTCACATGTTAGCAAAGTAATGCTCAAAATTCTCCAAGCCAGGCTTCAACAGCACATGAACTGAGAGCTTCCAGATGTTCAAGCAAGATTTAGAAAAGGCAGAGGAACCAGAGATCAAATTGCCAACATCCACTGGATTATAGAAAAAGCAAACGAATTCCAGAAAAACATCTGCTTCTGCTTCATTGACTATGCTAAAAGCCTTTGACTGTGTGGATCAAAACAAAGTGTGGAAAATTCTTCGAGATGGGAATACCAGACCACCTTACCTTCCTCCTGAGAAATCTGTATACAGATCAAGAAGCAACAGTTAGAACTGGACCTGGAACAATGGACTGGTTCCAAACTGGGAAAGGAGTACCTCAAGGTTGTATATATTCACCCTGATAATTTAACTTATATGCAAAGTACATTAAGGGAAATGCTGGTCTGGATGAAACACAAGCTGGAATCAAGATTGCTGGGAGACATATCAACAAACTCAGAAATGCAGATGACATCACACTTATGGCAGAAAGTGAAGAGGAACTAAAGAGCCTCTTGATGAAAGTGAAAGAGGAGAGTGAAAAAGTTGGCTTAAAGCTCAACATTCAGAAAACTAAGATCATGGCATCCAGTCCCATCACTTCATGGCAAATAGATGAGGAAACAATGGAAGCAGTGACAGACTTCATTTTCTTGGGCTACAAAATCACTGCAGATGGTGACTGCAGCTTCAAAAATGCTTGCTCCTTGGAAGGAAATTTTTTTGACCAACCTAGACAGCATATTAAAAAGCAGAGACATTACTTTGCCAACAAAGTTCTGTATAGTCAAAGCTATGGTTTTTCTAGTAGTCATGTATGGATATAAGAGTTGGACCATAAAGAAAGCTGAATACTGAAGAATTGATGCTTTTGAACTATGGTATTAGAGAAGACTCTTGAGAGTCCCTTGGACTGCAAGGAGATCCAACCTGTCCATCCTAAAGGAAACCAGTCCTGAATATTAAATGGAAGGACTGATGCTGAAGCTGAAGCTCCAGTACTTTGGCCACGTGATATGAAGACCTGACTCATTGGAAAAGACCCTGATGCTGGGAAAGATTGAGGGCAGGAGGAGAAGGGGACGACAGAGGATGAGATGGCTGGATGGCATCACCGACTCAGCAGACGTGAGTTTGAGCAAGCTCCGGGAGACGGTGAAGGACGGGGAAGGCTGGAGGGCTGCAGTTCGAGAGTCACAGAGAGTCGGACACGACTGAGCGGCTGAGTAACATCAAGCGCGCAGCAGGGTGGGTGAGGAGGGCCCTGGGTTCAGATCCTGACACACTGCTAGGCGTGGTTTGGTGGCCGCCCACGTTCATTCACTGCTTCAAGAAGCCTTAACGGTGTGGCACTGGGTGGGCTGTGCTGGCCTCCCTCACAGACAGGGCCCTCGGGGGCTTGCGGGCCAGTGAGAGGCAAACTCAGTAATAACCAGCAGGCGTGTTATTCCAGCTGTGCTGAGCACCATGGAGGGAAAGAAGAGCAGACACGGGAGACCGACCAGGAGTGGGGAGGTGACATGAAGTGGGATGCGGAGGAGTGGAGCAGGGACACAGAGGAGGGACAGGTCAGCCTGGGGAGGAGCTGGGGGAGGCTGCAGGGAGCACCGAGGGCCAGAGGAGGACAGGCCTGCAGATCCAGGGGAGGGCTGTAGGCAGGGGGCTGCCCCGGGGTTGCCTGGCGAGGTTCACTGCCACCTCGCCCAGGAGGGCGGGCAGTGGGACCAGAAGAAGGGAGCCGAAACCCTTCAGATGGGGAGGGTTGCCCGCAGCTTCCACCAGGTGGGGCAGACAGGACCAAAGGTCAGCCACCTGAGAGGCGCTTTACAGGAGGATCAACAACACGATGTGTTTGTTCGCTTGTTCATTCATTCACTCGCCACTTCTCTTATTCATCAAGCTCGCTGCCAGGCACTAGGAGAGAATTCTAAACAAGACCAAGATGGTCCCTGCCCTCAAGGAACTTGCAGTCTCGTGGGAGAAATAGCCCACAGATAACGGAGTAAAAATCATTGACAGTCATGACAAGTTGCAGGAGGAGCAGCAGGGTGAAGCGACAGATGACGGTGAGGGGGGACGGGGCCCCCACAGCAGAGGGGAGCTCGTGGCCCCTCCGAGGGAGAAACCTGACGCTCTGGAAAGATCTTGCAAAGGCCTGACGTGGCTGTGGCGGGGCCCCCGGTGCCCCTAAGGATCCAGCATCCCTGGCCCTCAGTGTGCTCGGTCATCACCCAAGTGCTGGGCTGCTGTCCTCGGAGTTAGCCTCCCTTCCCCACACTCCGCCCAGTCTCGGTTGGCACTCAGAGTTAAACAGAAAAATGTTGAAGGATTTGCTTAACAGAGAGAAGGTGCAGAGCATGTCATGGTGGACGTCTCGGGCAGAGCTGTCAGGGGGTGGGGGTCAGATTCCCCAAACCTCTGATAGAGAAGAGGAAGTCATTTGGGGGTAAGACCACCCCCAGACAACCCTCCACTCACTCAGGGGTGTCCTTGTCTTCACAGTATGTGACTGGTTCTCAGCACAGGGCATCTACCAGCACCTTCCAGCACTGGGAGCCTCCTTCTTCCAGATAAGAGACCTCAAATGCACTCCACAACTGCTGCCACGGCTCCAGAGGACAGGCCAGCTCCTCGCCACTGTCTTAGACAAGCCCCTCTGGGAGCAGAGACCCAAGCCCCTGACACTGCTTCCCAGGGAAGGCAGGAGTACCTGGCAGGACCCAGTAAGGCCAGGATGGAGGAGCAGCCTGCTCTCCGCCTGGTTTTCTCTCTGACTCTCCACTGTCCTCGTCCAAATCCCCCAGAGAGAACCAGAGTGGCCCGGTGGGATTAGATGCCCAGTCCTGGTCCAGTCAGGGCTCAGTGGTAAAGAATCCACCTTCAGCGCAGGAGCCACAGGAGACTCAGGTTTGATCCCTGGGTTGGGAAGATCCCCTGGAGGAGGAGATAGCAACCCACTCCAGCACTCTTGCCTGGAGAATCCCATGGACAGAGGAGCCTGGCAGGCTACAGTCCATGGGGTCACAGAGTCGGACATGACTGCAGTGACTTATCCTGGACCAGTGAGCTAAGGCCTGGAGCAAGGCCACCCAGAACCAGCAGGGCCGGCGGGAGCCACCTGGAAGGAGATGCAGGTGGTCTTCTGAGGGGCTCCCTAATCACGTTCCTGAAGTTTAACAATCAAGGTCCTGCCCAAGGAGGGCACGCCCTGCCCCTGAAGGGGTGAGAGCACACGAATGACCTCTGAGCGAAATTTTAAGAGAACATCTCTCTTTTGAATGGCCCCTGGGGGCCACAAGGAAGGGGGCATTGGCTGGTGGGGGGGCACTTTTCACTGTTGGCTCCCAAAGGCCCTCTGAGCATCAGACAGAAAGCAAAGTCCCTGAGAGGCAGCAGGCAGAGGCCGGGCTGCTCCCGTCCAGGCGGGGAGCTGGACAGCCTCAAGCATCACCCTCACACACGCATGTGGGCCCACATGGAGCACTGTCACGGGTGTGAACCGCATGTAGGGGCCCTGTCACGCATGTAAGCCGCATGCAGAGGCTGTCACGTGTGTGTGCCTCATGCAGAGGCCCTGTCACATGTGTGTGCCATATGCAGAGGCCCTGTCACGTGTGTATGGGCAAACGCAGACACCCGGGCCACACCGTGTGCCTGAGCCCAGGAGCACAGCCAGGCAGCCGCTACACAGCGCCCCAGGGAGAAAGCCTCTCCTCCCAACCACCTTTCTCCCTAGAGGGAAGTGCGTTCTCCAGGCAGACAGGCCACTCATTCCTTCAGCTCCTGTAGGAGTAGCTAGGAACCTGGGCTGAACCATCTTCCATTCTCGGGCCTCTTTCCTCACCTGCTCATGCCAGAGCTGAGGACAGGATGGGGGTCATGAGGGTAGGCCCTCGCCGTGCTCCCCTTGAATCACACCTGGACACATGGAGGGGTAGGGATTCCAGGCCAGAAGAAGAGCTGGAGGCCCGAGTAGCTTCCTGCCAGTAGCCCCCTTAAGAATTCAGCTTTCGGAGGGCCAGGCTCCAGAATTGCCCCATAATTCTGGCGGAGATATAAAATAGGTCATTGGCGTAATCCTGGCCAAATTGGCCTCTCGCAGATCAGCTAGGCCGCGCTCCTCGGGCCTAATTATCCCATATTTGGTCAATAAGCCATTAACACTGCGCCTTGGATGTTAATAACCATTTCATGAAAAAGTCGGTGTAATTTATGAGATCAACACTGGTTAGCAAAATTAATAAATATTTCATTCAGCGAGATTTATCCCGGTGTGCTCCCGACAGGTGGGTGGAGGGCCCTGGGGCAGCCTGGGGAGCAGGTAGTCGGGGGAGAGGCAGGCCCGGTTCTCACTTGGGCCATTAAAAATTTACCTCAAATTCTATCGCCATAAATCCACAGACTGGATGAGGGAGTCCAGTAAAACCTGACTTAACATTATGTTCTGGCCATTAACAATATTTATATAGATGTCACTTCTGGAGGCTTAGAGTCGCCAGGCAGGGCCCAGCAGGCGTGACAGGAGCCAGCTCGGAATCCTCTGGAAAGGTTTGTGCCTGGGGAGGCCTAGGGGCAGTGGTACGAGCCGCAGATTGGCTCTCAGACACCTCTGTGTGACCTGGGGCAAAGGTCTCTGCCTTTCAGAGCCTCAGTTTCCTCATCTTTAAAATGGGTGTGTTAACATGAGCCATTTGGGGACTTCCCTGGCAGTCAAGCCAGTGGTTATAACTTCATCTTCCAATGCAGAGGGTAGAGGGTCAATCCCTGGTCAGAAGTACACATCCCTTGCAGCCAAAAAAGAAAAAAAAGAAATTTAAAACAGAAACAATATTGTAACAAACTCGATAAAGACTTTAAAAATGGTCCACATCAAACAGGGACTCTGTAACAACCTAGAGGGATGGGAAAGGTGGAAGGTTGGAGGGAGGTTTAAGAGGAAGGGATATAACTATGTGTGCTATGCTTAGTCACTCAGTCGTGTTCAACTTTTTACTAACCCATGGACTGTAGCCTGCCAGGCTCCTCTGTCCATTGGATTCTCCACGCAAGAATACTGGAATGGGTAGCCTATCCCTTCTCCAGGGGATCTTCTCAACCCAGGAATTGAACCCAGGTCTCCTGCGTTGCAAGTGGGTTCTTTACCAGCTAAGCTACCAGGGAATATGTATACCTATGGCTAATTCATGTTGATGTATAGCAGAAACCAAACCAATATTGTAAAACAGTTATCCTTCAATTAAAAATAAATAATTCTTTTTTTTTTAATGGTCCACATCAAAAGAGAAAAACATCTTTAAAAAAAAAGCCATTTTATGGGCAGCCGAGAGGATTAAGTCCTATAACACAGAGTAAGCCCCTGGTGCCTGGTGAGCACCCTGTATATGGACTCTGCTCGCATTAGATTATCAGCAGAGGCAGCCAGAGGACTCTGCCCTTCGCTCTGACTGGGAGAAGCGCTGCTGGGGACACTCAGCCTTTTTAAACTAGAGTCTAATATTGACCAGATGCTGTGCACCTAGTATTTATGGTCCCACAATCATCCTGCAGGCTGAGGAAGTCCCTCAAAATGCATAATCGACTAGGGGATATGAAAAGGGGATACTGAAGCTCAGAAAGGCCAAGTGGCCTGTCCAGGGATATGCAGCAGGAAATGCTCGTTATTATTGTTGTTTAGTCTCTAAGTCACGTCCAGCTCTTTGCGACCCCATCAACTGTAGCCCTCCGGGCTCCTGTGTCAGTGAGATTTCCCAGGCAAGAATACTTCAGTGGATTGCTATTCCCTTCTCCAAGGGATCTTTTGGATTCAGGGATCAAACTCGCTTCTCCTGTGTCTCCTGCATTGTCAGGCCAATTCTTTACTGCTGAGCCACCAGGGGAGCCCGGAAATACTAGAGTCAGACTATTCAAATCTGGGTCTGTTATGTCAAGCCTCAACCCTTGCACCTCTGTGTCCTCCAGCCTGGGAATGCCCTGGCCGGGTGTGGTTATTGCCTGGACCCTCAGGGAGCACCCAGGAAATACCACCCTGCTCTTCTGCGCCCTCCTGGCAGCCAGACTGGAGCCTTGGGCAAACTGACAGGCCCCGGGTGGATGCTGGAGCCCGTGGTGGTTAAAGAACTTTCCAGGAGAACCAATTAGTTTTCCACGGGGAACTTTCCGCCGGCATTGATTTTCACTCTCCTCGCCTGGGGTAGATTTGATTTGCGAGGAGAAGCTCTTCCAGGAGGCAGAAGCAATTGTGTGAAATAAAAGCTCCAAATGTGACAGGCTCATTGGCTGTGGAGGCCAGAGCCGGGACTGAGTGGGGCTGGGAATGGGGTGGCGGGGTGGGGTCCCTCAGTGACTGTGGCAGAGAATCACCCTTCCACACCTGCGGCCTTGAGGCAGCAGCCCACCTAGCTCTTCTTTGGCTCCCCCTAGAGGCAGCCGGGCTGGTGGACTTGCCCCCGTACCTGCAAGGCTTCGTGAAAATGTGAACATGGAAGTGTTAGTTGCTCGGTCATGTCCAACTCTTTGCAGCCCCACAGCTTATGTAGCCCACCAAACTCTTCTGTGCATGGGATTCTCCACTGGACATTCCCTTACCCAGAGGATCTGCAATGCAGGAGACCCAGGTTCAATCCCTGGGTCAGGAAGATGCCCGGGAGAAGGAAATGGCAACCCACTCCAGTACTCTTGCCTGGAGAATTCCATGGAGAGAGGACCCTGGTGGGCTACAGTCCAAGGGGTTGGAGAGAGTTGGACACAACTGAGCGGGTAACACTAAGTTGCTAATCCCGTGCCCAAGGGTGATAGGTTGCGGAGGGAGAGGGCTGTGGGCCTGGGGGGCGCAGGGTTCACCAGGGGGTTGAGATGGAGTGGAGAGCCATCTCCAGGAGGGAAGGAAGTGAACACAGCAGAGGCACCAGGAAGGGAGTTCTGGGCAGAGGGAACAGCAAGTCGAAGTCAAGGAGGCTGGTGAGCTGGGGGGAGGGGGAGGTCCCAGTGGGACCAACGAAATAAAGGGCTGTGGATTTTCCCTCCAGTGACAGGGAGGGTGCTGGGGAGGTGGGGACAGGGTGAGGAGCTGGCTCAGGTTTTAGAGGGAGCTCTGGCTGCTGAGAGGAGAGTGAAGGGGGTCGAAGGCCAAAGCTGGGAGCTGGGACGTGCATGGAGGAGGCTCTTGCCTCCCAGCAAAGGCCACTGTCACTTGGTCCAGGGTGGAAGCAGGGGGAGAAGTGAGCAGCAGTTTCTTGCAACACATTCACTTTCCTGGTGGCTTGATGTGGCGTGTGAGAGAAAGTGGAGGCTAGGCTGTTAGGTTTGTGGCCTGAGCATCTGCTAAGTGGGGGGCTGGACCAGAAACAAATAAAGAGCCAATAAAACACAGGGGACTGGGAAGGGTCAGGAGGGTAGACACAGGATGTGGCAGGGAGTTCTGTCGGTCAGCAGGAAGGCATCTTGAGGGGGGAGGTCGCATGGCAGCGGGAGGAGGGGAGGGAGCCAGCCGAGCAGAAGAATGGAGAGGGAGCAGGAAACAAGGGAGGAGCCGCTGCCTCCAGGACCAGCAAGAGGCCAGTGTGGCCAGGGCCAGGCTGAGAGGAGAAGCCAGCAAGGCGGCAGGCCAGGCCGGGCTGGACCTTCGGGACTGGAGCACTCAGAGACCAGGGAGCGAAGACAGCTCGGATGCCCTGGCCCCGATTTTGCAATGGGCCCTGCGCCAGGCTCTTCACTCACGATCCCATCTTGTGAAGGCTGTGCTGACTCTGTTCCCATTTGGTGGATAAGGAAATGGGGGCTCAGAGAGGCCGAGTGCCTGCCAGTATGGAGTAGCACCGATTCATTTCAAAGCCGGGGCTGTCTCTCCCCGCACCTCCAACCTCTCCCCACGCCAGCAGCTGGAAAGGCTGGGGGATATGAAGGGGAGACCCCTGGAGGCTGGGCAGGCAATGAAATGCCCCTCCATAAAGAGATGCCTGCAGGGAGGGCCCTCTAAGGCTGCAGCCATGCACGTGGGTGCTTGGGTGTTTTAGGGGGGCTGGGCTGGGCCTGATGCAAGCTGAGGCAGCGGTGGCTCCCCAGCACAGGCGGGACCTCCACGGGCACCCAGACTTGCCAAGGGGCTTCCTGGAGGGAGGCAAGAGAGAAGGCAGGCTGGGGAGAGAGACCGAGCGGCCAGGGTGCAGGAAGCACAGGGCGCCTGGGAAGGACGCAGCGTCCCGAGGGCAGACAGAGCGGGTCCTCACCCTCCCTCTGAGACCCTAGCTGAGTGACCTGACGGTCTGCAGGGTGCTCCCCTGCACTGTGTCATCGCCACGGCCCCCTAATCCTGAGAGGGAGCAAGGCTCCTCACCTCCACTTTGCAGATGAAGAGCTGGGGAGGGCAGAGTCCCCACCTGTGGTCACACAGCCTCCTCTTTGAGGAGGCAGAGCTGGGATGGAAAACAGGTTCGAGGGTTTTAGGCTTCCCTTGTGGCTCAGCTAGTGAAGAATCTGCCTGCAATGCGGTAGACCTGGGTTGAATCCCTGGGTTGGGAAGTTCCCCTGGAGAAGGGAAAGGCTACCCACTCTGGTGTTCTGGCCTGGAGAAATCCATGGACTGCGTAGGCCATGGGGTTGCAGAGTTCGACATGACTGAGCGACTTTCACTTTCACACTTCACACACCCTGCACTGGGCCAGCAAGGAGGGGCAGGCAGGTGGGCTCTGCTCCAGACCTGGGAAGGGCACAGGGCAGAGTTGCCAGGCCTCTGTCATTCCTGCCTCAAAATCACACTAGTGTGACATCGGTGCAGGAAGCCGCCTCTCTGACCTCAGGGCTGATGAGAGCGCAGGCCTGTGGGGTGGGTGTGAACCCGGAGCGGGACCAGGCACAGAGGGCCTGTCTGTGCCTTGCACGGATCCCTGCTCACTCTTGGCCTGGCCCTGACCTGTCATGAGCCTCCCTCCAGAGTTTGATGCCCCTAGTACAGTGAGGACCTGGGGCAGCCCTTCGGGGGATGCAACCATGAAGGACGGCTTTGGCTGCGTGGCCTTGGGCCAGTGACTGTGCCTCTCTGAGCCTCAGGTTCTTCCTTGTGAAATGGTCTTATACCTGTTCAACTGTTTATTGACTAAGTACCTACATTAGGCCTGTTTGTGGGGTTTTGACAAAGCTGTCAACCCTCACTAAGCTGACATCCTAACAGGGAAGAGGGAACATAAACTCAAGAGATGAGTGAATGATGACCACGGTGGATAAACTACTGGGGAAAAGGGAAAGGAGAGCAGGATGAGGGTGGGGGCAGGCGGGGGATGGTGTCAAAGTGCAGCCCCAGCAAAGTGGCGAGATTCCAGCAAAGACATGACAGAGGCGAGGGAGGGAGCCAGGCAGGCACCTGTGGAAGATTGATCCAAACTGAGGGAAAGGCAGACACAAAGGCCCGGGGGCAGGCCTGTGCCCCAGCAGGTGTCGAGGAGCAGGAGGAAAGCCCGCATGGCTGGAAGAGCTTGGGCAGGGATTACTCTGGAACAGAGAAGAAGTAGGTGGCAGCGTGTGTTGGACTTTGGTTTAGCAAAGGAACAGCGGTGAAACCTGGGGTGGCAGTGAGGAGTCAGAATGTCAGGCATAGATGGCAAGTCGGCACATACTAAGTGCTCAGTTAACGCATTGCGATTTTTGCTGCCTCTAATTAGATGATTTGCAAAGAGACGGCTTAGTGACTAAACAACAGCAATACTTTCAAGGGGGTGGGGGTGACTCAGGGTCTCGCCCTTTGGGAAGGAGCTGGATTTAAGTGGCCCAGGCTGTCCCTCGCTCCACCTCCCTCCTTCCACCACAGGCTGGGGGCTGCTCCCTCTCTCAGCCTCTTGAGAATTTTCTGAGGTCTCTCTGGCCCTCAGGCCTCGGGAAGTTTGCAGAGTGAGGGGGTGGAACCACGGCCACTGTGACATTAAATCAGCCCCCGGCTCCGGAAGAAATCATACCAAGAAGTTGTTAATACCTTTATTATGGGCTGAAATGTATTCACGATATTAAAAGACATCCCATTTCTGCCCCCCATGTCACATCTGAGATGTAGTGTAGATAAATGATATATCACCGCACGAGATCTACCGAAACCATTAGTAACCATGACATTTTGACGTCAGATTTTAAAAAATTCCTAAGTAATCTTTTTGATTTATGAAATGCTGTCTGGGTTCATCGAGAGAGATCTCAGATTTATCACCGCCTGGTTAGAATTATTAATGATTTTCAATTTGTAAATCTGAAGTCAAGAAAGTCTGTGGGCTCTAGATGAAAACTCCCGCCAATGAAGTTTAGCTCACGGAGAGATGGGCCTTCTCTCCTTCTTCCTGGATGCTTGATATCGTCTCCCCACAAACCCTGTCTGTCTGCAGCAGGCAAGATGGTGCAGGGATCAGCGGCAGGACCCGCTCCAGGCAAAAGAGCAGTCCCCCTTCACAGAGCCCATGCCCACTCCCCTCCCAGCTAGACACGCCCAGGCTTGGAAAACTGCCCAAGTCAGTTTAGGCGGGGGTGGTCAGAAGGGACGCAGCCAGGAAGGCACGCAGCTCCTGTCCCCCTGAATCTGGCTCAGGCCTCAACTCAGCCCCAGGCCCCTCACACCACGGAGATGCCTGGACCAACCCCTCCTTGTCCAAGGCAGCAGCCACACAGACCACGCTGGTAGCAGAGCCCCCCGCTTCCAGGAGTGCCCCTGGATGAGAGGCTACCTGCCCGACGGTCTCTTCACCTCCATCCCCATCAAGACCTCCATCTGTCCCCCAGTCTCAGAAACTACCTTGACCTGGGCTGGGGGTCCACTGGAGGTAGAGCCAAGCCCTGGTAGAGCCAGCCACCCCTGGACCTACCATCTGGTTCCCCGGGGTCTCCCCCCGACCTGAGTCAGGCTTATCACCCCAGAGTGTGCCCCGCACCACGCTTGACCCAAAGCCCAAGGTTCATGGCTTTCACCTGCCTGAGTGTTGTTAGATCACCCGGGGAGACCCAATGCCCAGGCATCCCCCCAGACCCACTGACTCAGAACTGTCAGGTGGCTCCAGCACGCAGTCCATCCGGAGGCCCAGTCCCCACATCTCTACCAACTGTCTCCTTTCCTTCCCACCGACCGCCACTGCCTGAGACGTCGCTCCTCTCCAGGGCCAAGGAAGCCTCCAGCCTTTGTTCTGCCCTTCTCTGACCCCTCCTCCCCTGACCCTCCAAGTCCTCCAGGCTGCGTCATTCCCCTGCCCGCACCCTCCCTGAGTCCCACAGGCCCCGGGAGGAACGTGACCCTCCTTCTCAGCTCCCCTGGGGTCTGGAGGGGACCAGGGACTGCATGAGGCCATGCAGGGACCCACCTGCAGGACAGAGCCAGACCCAGAGTGCCCCTCCTGGGCCTGATTCCCAGGAATCCCCACCCTCCAGCTTCCCCACTGGACTCAGAGTCTGGCTCCAGAACCGCCCTTCTACCCGGGCAGGAGGAAGGCCCCATGGGGTGGGGGTGGGGGCGATCCCTGGAGAGCCGGGTTCACCTACCATTAAATAGGGGTCCAGGACTCTGCTCTCTCACCCCTGCAACCCAGGCATGAGAGGAGTGAGTAAGTCTCAGATTCCTGATCCATAAAATGGCAATCATGGAGTTCCTGATCCCTGGAGTTCAACAGAATTTAAGCCACATTTGCATGGCCAAGCTCAAGACCAGCCCACGGGGAGCCGCCAGGAACACACAGCTGCTGTCAGAACTGTGGTTAATTGTGAGACTCGAGCGAGGCCCCATCTGAAAGTATTTTCCTGCACTGGGTTCAAGTTCTTGATGACCTGCAGGCTTGGCCTCTCTGAGCCTCAGTTTCCCTGATACTAGGGCCAATTCCTCCTATATCCCTGCCTGGCCCAGCCCCACTCCCACCCCTCTCTGTGTGGACATGAGATCACTTTGGCAGTGACCTGGCAGCAAACACCCCTCCTAATAATAACCACCCCAGCTGTCAACCTCAGAGTGAATGATGCTTTGACAGAGAGAATATATATCAGCCTCATTTTTTTTTTTCTCTTGATCCACAATTCTAAGGAAAAACTGAAATCCCATTTCTGTGAGTTTCACAGACAGGAAGATGAATTTTCAGTAAACGCAGGAGGTAGGTCTTGCAGCCCCTGCATTTTCTCTGATGCCAGGGAGGGTTCAGAGGGCAGCAGAGAGGCCAGGAGACCAAGGCGGGAAGTGAGTAGACAGAGGGAGGGAGGCAAAGGGTGGAGCCCCTGCAACGACACAGAGGCAGGGGCACAGGGGAATCAGGCCAGCACCAGGCTGGCCTTTTCTAGCGGTTCCTGGGGGCGATGGGGAGGATGCTGCAGAGAGCGGCCAGGCTGCCCTGTGCCTGGTTCCTGGCACAGAGGAGCTTCTGGCAAGTAGGTCCTGAATGAACGCACACATTAATGAATCAACCCACCCAGGTGGCATGTCACCTAACACCAGGCTCTCTTACATGTGGATGATGGTGAGGATGGTGACAGTGAGGATGGTGATGGTGAGGATGGTGATGATGGTGATGGTGGTGGTGATGATGGTGATGGTGGTGATGATGGTGAGGATGGTGGTGATGATAGTGATGGTGGTGGTGATGGTAAGGATAGTGATGGTGGGAGTGATGATGGTGGTGATGATGGTGAGAATGGTGGTGATGGAGGTGATAGTGATGGTGATGATGGAAGGATGGTGATGGTGCATCTTCTGAGCTTCTGCTGGTGACTGGCAGGACTCAGCATCCCTCGGCTTATAGACACGTCACTCCAGTCTCCTCTGGTGATCGGTCCTCCTCTTGGTCTTTACATGCCCTTCTCCTTGTGTCTGTGTATCTTTGTTTTCTTTTCAGGACATAGTCACATAGGATTGAGAGCTCACCCTAATCCAGTGGGACCTCATCTGAACTTGACTTTGCCTGCAACCACCGTATTTCCAAGTCAGGTCATGTTCACAGGCTCTGGGTATCAGGACTTCACCCTCTCTTTCAAGGGGACCTAATTCAATCCATCACACCCTTCTCAGAGTTTCCATCTAGAATGTCAGCAATACCAGCGCAGGGGCTGGGGGTATGTTTCACTCTCTGCTGCACCCTCAGTGCCTAGAAGAAACATCTGGCACAGAGTGGGTGCTCAGCAAATATTATTGAGGAAGGAAATAAATCTCAAAGGGCCTTCCCACTCCCGAGATGTGGACACACCGGCAGCGCCCTTATACACACCCCGTGATAAACACATGGGCTGAGCACGGCAGCACCACACCTAGACCAACCACCCCGCCAAACGCACAGGTCACCCCCTGGCACCCAGGCTGGTGCAACATATCAAACAGCCCCAAGTGACTCCTGCTCAGAAACGCACAGAAGTCACCATCCTCGGAGGGACAAGCACACCACAGAACACACTTGCAAGCTTCACAACGACCTTCAGAGGCTTGCCACTCACCGAGGCGGCTGCCAGGGGTCGCCAGCATGTCAGATGTCGGCTCTGATTTTGTGACCCATCAAGGGCCAGGAGTCCTTGTTTGACCCTACATCCATTGCTGAAGGCTTCAAAACTCTAATTTCATTATAATGTGTAAATTAATCAGATGCCAGTGGGCCAGGTGGGCAGAGGGGCGATGGGGAGAGGAGGGGCAAAGGGGGAGGGGTGGGGAGGGGAAGCCTGGGGACTCTGAATAGCTGTCCACCTGGACAAGACACAGAACTAACTGCTCCTGTGGTTACGAATGCTTCCCCAAAGAGGTGCCTGGACTGGATGTCAAGGCCACTCTGAACCAGGAGCGCTGATTGATGAGCACCTACTTATGCAAGGCCATCAGCCCAGCCACTCATAAGCAAGATCTCATCCAGCCCTCACACAGCCCCGTGAGGGAACACCCCACTTTACAGCTGGGAAGCTGAAGCTCAGAGACCATCTCCATTTTACAGATGGGAAGCTGAGGCTCAGAGAGGAGAAGGGTACCCCAGAGCTGTGCAGTGCTGGACTCCAAAGGGTATTTTCCTCCCATGCATCACACAGCCACCACCAGGCTTGGCACACCCATTCCAGGCTGCTGTGATGTGAGGGGCAATCTCCTGGGATGAGCCCTGCAAGCCTGTGTTAGACATCCCCCCTTTGTAAGGTCAACATCCCCTGAGACACCATCTAGCCCCACACCACACACTGTGGGGGTCTTCCTGGTGAAGATAGCCAACTTCAGACTGAATCTGAACACTGTTCTTAGTCCCTGACCCTGGTTACGTTTACGTGCATCTGAAAACTCCAAAGACTCTTCTTCTTCCAGTCCTCATCCTATGATGGAGACAAGGTCATTATCCTTGACCCCTGGCCACAGCTGCAGCTCAGAGAAGGTGTGATGGTGGAGTGGTTAGGCTCGCCAGCTGAAAGTTAGGCTCACCAGAACTGATCTTGACTGGGGAGCTTGGGCGGGAAGCTTCTGTTCTCAGGGCGTGGTTTTCTCAAATGCAGCTTGGAGCTCATAAGTCCAAAGAGATGATATTCACCAAACATTTAAACCAGAATCTGGCCACTAGGAAGCATCACTGAGTCATTCCCTGCTATTATTTCTCCACTTGTTATCGTTAGAGGAAAAGAGCCCCGAGTTTTATGCAAATCAACATCTTGGAAGATGCTCCCATCCAGGTTCAGGTTGAAGTGAAGGAGGAACCAGGAAACTTGTCAATAATTTGAGGCAAGTGTGCTCCAGACCTGAGGAGTCTCTTAGCTGACTCGGGGAGTGGGCAGTCTGGGGGGGAGTCATGGCTCTAACATCCTAGCTTCCCAACTCTGTTGCACTGAACAGCAAGACTGCCTGAAATAGACACGATGCAGGCTAGCCTTTCAGGGGAGACTCGAGTGTTTCTCTCAAAATTTACAATTCATAGGCCCTGAATCTGACTGAGCAACTCCACTTTTGCAAATGTGTCCTACAAAAATGATCAGCTGTGTCCCCAGTAACTCATGTTCAATGCTGTTTATGGAGCACTGTGATAAACCATGTCTGTAGGAGATGAGTTAGACCAAGACCCCTCTGCCATAGAGAACCAGGATGCCAACACCAAAGACGGCCTAAGTGTCTAGGAAGACAAAAAGGAAGATGTCGAGTATGTTTTTTCTTTACAGAAAAAGAGAAAAAAGGAGGGATTTCCCCGGTAGTCCAGTGGTTAAGAATCCACCTTCCAATGCAGGGGAAGCAAGTTTGATCTGTGGTCGGGAAACTCAGATTCCACTCGCCACAGAGCAGCTAAGCCTATATGCTGCAACTAGTGAGCCTGCACACCAGAGCTGGGGAGCCCAGGAGCTCTGCAGGCCACACGCTGTGATGCAGATCCAACATGCCGCAACCAAGGCCTGAGGCAGCCAAAGACAAATGAATAAATGATGGAGTGTTTGCACGCGCGCACGCACGCGCTTAAGGGAAAGTAAGGAAGCCAGGAGGGACTTTCTGCTTCTAATCCTGCATGTAAAGAGCTTAGGGAAACAAACAAACCAAAAAAACAAAAAAAAGAGCTTAGGAATTGCCACTTCATCCAAACAACAAATAAAAAGCTGAACAAACTGAAAAAGCGGCAACTCGGTCACAGGCCACACGGCTGCCCCCACTTCTCAAACTGGAGATACAGACAGGGGAACACAGAGAATCATAACTCCCCAGAGCAGAAACCCATGAGAAGATACCTCTGTGGGTTTTTTAGACGCAACAAAGGCATGATCTATGAAAGAAATAGTTGATAAGCTGGACTTCACTAAAACTTAAAATGTCTGTTCTGGGGAGGGAGGCCTCCCAGGGAGGGGGCATATGTATACCTATGGCAGATCCACGTTGATGTATGGCAGAAACCAACACAATATTGTAATTATCCTTCAATTAAAAATAAATTTTTAAAAAATTAAAAAAATAAAATGTCTGCTCTGAAAGACAATGTCAAGAGAACAAAAAGATAAGCCACAGATTGTGAGAAAATATTTGCAAAAGCCAAGCCTGATGAAAGACTGTTATCCAAAATATGCAAAAATCTCTTAAAATTTAACAATAAGAAAAAGAACAACTAGATTAAAAAATGAGCAAAAGACTTGAGCAGACAACCCACCAAAGACATACAGACGGCAAATAAGGGAGCAAAAGATTTCTACATCATATGGCACTGGGGACTCACAAATCAAAGCGATACCACAGTGTACTTACTAGAACAGCCAAAATCTAGAACACGGACAGCAAATGCAGCAGGAACTCGCATTCACGGCTGATGGGAATGCCAATGGTACAGCTGTTTTGGAAGACAGTTGGGCAGTTTCCCACCACAGTAAAGTGAAAGTGAAGTTGCTCAGTCATGTCCAACTCTTTGCAACCCCATGGACTGTAACCTGCCAGGCTCCTCCATCCATGGGAGTTTTGAGGCAAGATTACTGGAGTGGGTTGCTATTTTCTTCTCCAGGGGATCTTCCTGACGTAGGGATCGAACCCAGGTCTCCCACATTGCAGGCAGATTCTTTACCATCTGAGGCACCAGGAGTCTAAACACACTAAACACACTTTTATCCTATGGCCCAGCAGTCACGCTCCTTTTTATTCACTCAAAGGAGTTGAGCATGTATGTCCACACCAAAAGCTGCATGTGGATGTTTACAGCAGCTTTATTCATAATTGCCAACACTTGGAAGCAGCCAAGATGCTCTTCATTAGGTGAGTGCGTAAATAAACTGTGGTACCAAAATGGAATATTATTCAGCTCTAAAAAGAAATGAGTTTGCTTGCAGCTCAGTGGGCTCTGTTCTGAGGATCATCCCCTCCTGGAATGCATTGCTATAATGAGGCTAATAAAATGTCTCTTTGCTTAAAACAATAATAAATAAATAAAAAGAAAAGAGGTGCCAAGCCATGAAAAGACATGGAAGAACCAGAAGTCAACCAAACCTGAAAATACTATATACATACGATTCCAACTGTACGACATCCTAGAAAAGGCAAAACTATGGAGACTATTAAAGAATCTGTGATTGCCAGGGGTTAGGGAAGATGGCAGGATGAATAGGCAGAGCACAGATTTTTCAGGAAAGTGAAACCATTCTGTATGATATTATTCAGTGCAGTGTGGAGACATGCCATTATACACGTGTCCAAACCCATGGAAGACATACCACCAAGAGTGAGCCCTAATATAAACTATGAACTTTGGGTGATAAGGATGTATCACCAGTTGCAACTAAAGTACCACTATGGTTCAGGATGTAGGTCACGGGGAAGGTTGTGCGCGTGTTGGGGAGAGGGAGTATATGGGAACTCTCCACACATTCCACTCAATTTTACTATGGAAACTGTAAAATATTAAAAAATTAAAAATCTAAAAAATTAAATCTAAAAATCTAAAAAATCTAAAAAATTAAATCCAGGGCTTCCTTGGTGACTCAGTGGTAAGGAATCTGCCTGCCAATGCAGGAGACACAGGTTTGATCCCTGGGCTGGGAAGATCCCACATGCCATGGATCAACTAAGCCTGCACACCACAACTATTGAGCCTGAGCCCTAGAGCCCAGGAGCTGCAACCATTGAGCCCACACACCCTAGAGCCCTTGCTCCAAACAAGAGAAGCCACCACAATAGAAGCCTGCACATCGCAACCAGAGAGAAGCCCTCACATCGCAACCGGAGAGGAGCCCGCACGTCACAACCAGAGGGGAGCCCCTGCTTGCCACAACTAAAGAACAGCCCACACAGCAGCAAAAACCCAGCACAGCCAAAAATAAATAAAACTTAAAATTAAAAAGAATTAAATCCATTACTTTTTTTTAAGACCAAGAGGAAGAAGGAAGGAAGGGGGAAAGGGGAGAGGGAAGGAGAGAGAAGGAGGGAGGGAGAAGAGATGTTGCCTGATTTCGCAGTCCCAGTGAGAGGACCTAGCTTCTCAGGGGTGACACTGCGTCTGGATGGACCTCTTCATCGGGGAAGGCCAGATCCCTGGCCATGGCTCAGAGAGAGAAAATGTAGACAAAGAGAAATTTGAGGGACCCCATACAAGCGAGTGGGAGCCTGAGCATTTGGGTGGAGAAACTCATAAAACTTTATGGACAGACTCTAAACAAGATCTAAAGAAATGAAGATGGAGATTTGGCTCATGGATTCAAAGATTCAATATTTTAGAGAGATCAGTTCTCCTAATGTGAGCCAAATCCAAATCCCAAGAGAAATTTTTTGTGACAGGTGACAAGCTGATACTAAAACTTATGGAGAAATATAAAGGGCTGAGAATGGTCAGAATATTGCTGAGACAGAACAAGGTGAGAGCAACTTGTTTTATAAGCACCCAAGATCAACCCCAAAGCCCTGCGAGTTAAGCCAGTGTGCCACCAGCACCATGGCAGACATGCAGTTTAGCGGCAGAAACTATACACATTGGTGGGCACTTGGTGGGTGATGGGGGTGATGCTGCAGATAACTGGGGGAAGACGAACTTTCCAATAAATGATGCTGGAACAACCAGACCCCCTACCTCACACCATACACAAAAGCAGTCACTAAAAAGGAAAAAAAAATGGCTTTATTCATTAAAATTAAGCACTCTAATACTGTTCATTAAAACACTACAAATCAGTAAGAAAAAGACAAACAAAAAATGGAAAACAGCTTCAATAGGTGCTTTGCAGAAGAGAGAACTCAAATTAATCAGGAAACACCAGGAAAAGTGGTGCAACCTCATTAGTAAGCATGGAAATTTGCATTAAAATCACGACATATCACCTTCAAACCAGCAGATTGGGAATAAATTTGAAATACCAGAAGCTGGCAAGGACTATGAAATGTAAATTGGTATGAGAAAAACAATTTGGCCTTGCCCAGTAAAGTTCACGAGAAGCACGTACCCACAGACTTCTTTGGTGGTCCAAAGGCTAAGACTTCGAGCTCCCAATGCAGGGGGCCTGGGTTCGATCCCTGGTCAAGGAACTAGATCCCACATGCCGAAACTAAGAGTTTCAATGCTTCAGCTAAAGATCCAACGTGCCTCACCTAAGACCCTGTGCAGCCCAATAAATTTAAAAATAAATAATTTTTAAAGTATAGAAGCATATACCCAGTGCCAGCAGATCCACTCTGGAGAAACCCCTGCATGCGTGAGCCAGATGGAGTAGCACGTCGCTTTTCCCAGGGGGCCTTCGGGACCTTTTTGGGCTTCTACTTCCCCAGGTCAGGCTGGGCAAAGTTCCTCCTGAGCCAGTGGTTGGGGAAGCGGTTGCTTTTTCACCACCCACAGTTTTTCCTTCTGTAAATGGCATCCTGAAGGCTCCCCAAATCCCTACCTTCTCCCACACATTGGGGCAACCCGACCCCACTACTCAATTTGGCAGATTTTACCTCCCCTCTCTCACCTCTTCAGAGGAGGCGTGAACCTCAGCCCCCACCCAGAGGCAACTTTCTTCCCTCTTAGACCTGTGCCTCCCCCTCTATGAAGTGGGGCAACGACAGCTCGTGTCCCATAGAGCGTTTAGGGGGACTCAGCTGGGCTGGGGCAGTCACTCCCTGGCCTCAGGTGGTGCCCTCCGGTGGTGCCCTCCTTTCTGTCTTACCTGGGCCTGCACATCCCCCATGTGTCTGACTCTTTGCAACCCCATGGACTATACAGTCCACAGAATTCTCCAAGCCAGAATACTGGAGTGAGTAGCCTTTCCCTTCTCCAGGGGATCTTCCCAACCCAGGGATTGAACTCAGGTCTCCCACGTTGCAGGTGGATTCTTTACCAGCTGAGCCACCAGGGAAGCCCAAGAATACTGGAGTGGGTAGCCTATCCCTTCTCCAGCAGATCTTCCCGACGAATTGAAGCAGGGTCTCCTGCACGGCAGGCAGATTCTTCACCAACTGAGCTATCAGGGAAACCCTTCCATACCTCCCGGGGTCCCCCATCCCATCTGTGCCTTCCTCCCGGCTGAGCTCACGTCATCTTCGCAGAAGCCCTTTCCCACCTCCAGCCCGTGAATGTCTCTCCTTTCCCAAACTTTTGGTTCACCTGCACATCAACCCATATTTCCCAAGACTTCCCCATCAGGAGGCATCATTTTTGGTGCTGAGGGAACTGTGGGAAACTTGGCAACCCCAGCCCCTTGTGGGGAGATTGTGCACGCAGGTTGGTAGAAGGCGAAAGCAGGGAGATCACCCTGTAACCATCTCCCCCTCAGTAACCGGCATGGTGCCTGGCACACAGTAGGTGCTCAATCAAGAGTGAGTGACCATCAGAACGAACAATTGTGATGCATTGAGACTGCCCATACTCAAAAATCTAGGCTGCCATGCATATGTTTTGGTGGACACACAAATCTAAGCACACACATGTGCCTGTGAACATGGACACTTTAAGCCCACGTGCACACAGTCCCAAAGCATGCACCCAGCCCAGCCAGCATCCTCACACACGTGAATGCTGCCTCCTGCACAAAGCTCACTTATTTTGATTTATGAATATTACAAAAATAACCCTGAGTGTCTTCTTGGGGATTCTGTGATCCTGACATGGGTCCCCACGATATTGCTTTTCGCTCCTGGTTACCTGAAATTAGCAGAGTAATTCGGAATCTGCATCTTTATTTAAAAGAAAAAACTGTAGATGCAGAATTATAAAAATTTAATATGCTCCCAGGAAAATGAAAAATGAGAGGTTGTGATCTCGTCTAACACTTTCAAATGTGTTTATTAATTCATGTTTTAAATCATAAGTTTCATTCGGTGAGAGCCATGCACAGCAATAAGCCCGTTTTAAAATATTAATGAATAAACAATATTTCTCTATTGAAATATAACATGCTTCTTTGAACAATGGACCACCAGTAATAAATCAAAACCAGGAGAAAATTGCATTTCATATTTAATACAAGTTGAACTCTGCCTTTTTATAAATGATATCTTTTTTGTTTAATTGGCGTCAGTTCAGATCTAGCAGATTGCTAATAAAATTCTGGATTTCCATATTTAATGATGCGTACACGTTCTGCTGAAATTTTACCAGGAAAAAAAGAATCAGCCTTTTATTATCTCCTGCGATGGTGGTGAGAGGTGAGGCCAAGGTCTGAGGCCAGCCTTGAGGGCTGGGAGCGAGCGGGCCAGAGTAGGTGGATTGAAGAGGCCAAATCTCCCCAGGATCCTCACTAAGCAGGTGACATCCCCTGGCCATCTCTCTGCTGACCGGAACTGATCATTCTAGCCAGAGGAGGAAGAGATGACCAGGCATTCCCGTATCACCTGGAGCACTGTGTAACAATAACAGCAATGAGAAGGGAACCCACCCCATCCCACGGGCCAGGCACCGTGAGTGCAACTCATTAATCGTTACGACATCCCTACAAGGAAGGTGGGAACACATTCTCCCCATTTCACAGATGGGGAAACTGAGGTCACACAGAGAGAGTGATGACACACCCAAGGTCACACAAAGCTAGAAAGTGGCAGAACTTGGCCTGACTCTTCACGCCATCTCATGCTGATTGGAAAGCAATGAACCTACCTGGGGGAGGAAGAACTGGGTTTTGCTAATAGCGAGTGAAGGGGGACACAAGCTGGAATTTGAGTGCAAATGATCAGCACAAAGCAAGCTGTGGGCTAACAGAGAGTAAGAGCAGCTGGCCTCAGCCCCTGCAACACGCAGGACCCTGCACTGGTACCAACTTGCTTGATCCTCCCTATGAGGCTGGGAGGCAAGTGCTTGACAGCAAAGGAAACAGGCACAGAGAGGTTATAGAACCTGCCCAAGGACACACAGCAGGTACGAAGCAGGGCCGGGATCCCCCCATGGGGGTCTCACCCGGAGCCCCCATTCATGAGTGCTAAGTCACGGTGCTTTCCTCTCCACAGGGCCACACAGAACCCTGGGCGTCTGCTGTTGTCTCTGTGGTGAGACTAGTACCTGCTTGGCTGGGTGGTGACTCCCGGCAATGCACTTAATGGGGCCCAGCTGGAAGGAGGCTCCATGACCACCGGCTGAGCCTGGAATAGCTGAGTGATCAAGACTGCGGGGAGGTGGGCTCACTGTGCACGGGGCGGGGGCCCCAGGCCCAGCAGGGACATGTTGCAGGCCATTTTTGGCCTGAAGTGCCTGTGGACGTGGCCACCTCCTGAGGGGGTCCCTGGGGTCCCGGGCACCTGGAGAGAAGAGCTGATGGCTCTGTGTTGAGGGGAAAGGCTGGTACCCATCCCCTTCTCTCTCAGTTCCCACCTCCAAGCCTGTCCAGCATGACAAGAAAGAGACAATATGAGACAACCAGACACAAACAGTGGAAAATGTGGGGTTTTGCACAGTCTCATAAAGAACCTGCCTGTCAATGCAGGAGATATAAGAGATACAAGTTTGATTCCTGGGTTGGGAAGATCCCCTGGAGGAGGGCATGGCAGCCCACTCCAGTTTTCTTCCCTGGAGAATCCCACGGACAGAGGAGCCTGGAGGGCTATAGTCCATGAGGTCACATAGAGTCGGACACAACTGAGTGACTTAGCACACACATATCCCATCAGACTCATATTCCATCTCTGTGTGTATCTGGCTAAGTAGCTTCAGTTTCCTCATCTGTAAAATGGAGGATATGCTAGAAACTTCCTCCCGAGGCCACTGTATTTGGAGAGAGCTGGGACGGAGGAACAAGCATCCACGTTGGCCCCCATAACCTTTCTGCTCACCATGCTCCGCCCCCACTGGCCTGTGCCCAGGCCCTCCTCCTTGCCTGGTTCACCCCCTCTGGCCTCTACTCCCCACCCCCCAACCCCCTGGCTCACTCCTGGTCTTCCTGAACCTCCTCCTGTAGGTTTCTGCTTGGATGTCCTGGAGGGGTGATAAAGTGGTACCAGAGGGGTGATAAAGCAGTACCGGAGGGAAAAGGAAGGGCCTGGCTCCATGGGAGGACACGGTCTCCTGGGCCCAGCCTCAAAGGACAGGCCTTCACCAGGGAGATGGGTACAGAAGCACAGGTCTGAGAAGAGAGAGTGAGGAGACTCAGGGAGGTTCAGTCCCTCACCCGAGGTCACACAGCCGGGAGGAGGCAGAGCCAAGATTCAAACCTGCGCCTGGGGGACTTCCCTGGTGGCCCAGCGGTTAAGAGTCTGCCTGCCAATGCAGGGAACACGGGTTCCATCCCTGGTCAGGGAAGATCCCACAGGCCGTGGGCCAGCTGAGCCCTTGCGCCACAACAACTGAGCCTAGCGTCGGGGAGCCACAGCTACTAAGTCCACATGACGCGACTCTTGGGCCCACACACCCTACAGCCCATGCTCTGCAAAAAAGAGAAGCCTCTGCAATGAGAAGCCCGTGCAATGAAGAGCAGCCGCCACTCACAAGCAGAGAAAGCCTGTGCGCAGCAAGGACGGCCCAGCGCAGTCAAAAATAACTGAATAAAATGGTCCATCTTTAAACAAACAACAAAAACCAAATCCGTGCCTGGGTGTGGGACCTGCTCCCACACAGAGGAGGGGCCATGTGGGCAGTGGGCTGAGGGCCCAGGAGCCAGGGCTAAGCTGCACGCGGCCTGGACAGGCCCCCACAGGTCCTCGTGCGCAGCGTCACAACACGCACCAGGACAGCTACCGTCCCTGCTGTTTGCCTCCTCTAGCCCCCAGGGCTGCCCAAGCAGAGGGTCTTCCTTGTCCCTTGTCCCGCACTGTCTGTGACACACGTCCTGTCCGCCCCATAGGACACGTGTCCTCAGGGGGCCCAGGCAATAAGACAGAAGTAGGAGGGCTGCAAGCTCTAAGGAATTTGGAGTGGGGGATGGTTCCTCTGATCACGTCGCCCAGCAAGGGACCTTCCTTTTCTCCCCTGCTAGCTCACAGGGGCCTCTCTCTGTTCCACTCCAAGTGGTGGCTCAGTGTTACAGGGGGCCTCCGCGGGGCAAAACTCTGTGGGAAAGCTTGGACAGGTGATGTCACCTCTTTGAGCTTCAAATCCCCCATCTGAAGATGGGTGGCTAGCACCCACAACATGGGACTCCATGGGAAGTGCTAAGTAATGTATAGAGTTTACCTGGCGGAGATGCTGGTGAACTGGAACTGTCAGCCCGGCTGGGGAAGGTCCCTTTCCCTCAGCACCAACGTGTATCTTACACCCCAAACACCTCCGCATCTGGGAGACTTAGCCCCTTGCCACCTCCTCTACTCAGTAAGGTGCTGGAAGGGGGCTCTCCAACCCCGTCCTGCCCTCCCTGGCGTCTGGCCGGGACTGGCACCAGACTGATGCCCAGTCAGCGCTGCAGATAAGTTCTAACCAGTTGGCAAGCCCACCTGGTCTGCTGTCCTTAGAGGCTTCCATGCTGCCCGCGTACCTCCTGTCCAGCGGAGCTCCTCAGACACAGCTCCAGAAATTCCTGAAAGTATAACGGAGCAGGATCCTGTGAGGTCTTCCTGGGACAGACCCCCTCTTTGTAGCCTCTGCTGTAGCTCCTCTCCAAAGGCCCTGGATAATAGTGTCTGAGGCACATTTCCTGAACTGTTTTGCAGATGCTAAAACCACCACCAAATGGAAGAAATTAACTACCTGATGATCACCAGCAGGTAGCCTGTAGCTCCCAGACCTACTGGCGCCTAAGGATTGATAATGTTAACCCCTGTGACACTGCCCTGTTACCATCAGCCAGAGAATGGTGTGGAAGTTGATCTCTCACCTTGGGACGCCCCTCCCTCACCTGGCCTTTAAAAATGCTTTGCTGAAACCCATCAGGGAGTTCAGGCTTTTTGAGCACTTGCTGTCCTGAGCTCCTTGCTTGGCGCCCTGCAGTAAACGCTGTCCTTTTCTTTCCCCACAACCCGTCGTCAGTCAATTGGCTTTACTGTGTGTCAGCAAGTGGACGCAAGTACAGTGTTGGTAACAAAGGTACGCGTTATGTCATAGAAGCCCCCATGTACCCTTGTGCCTCTAGCTGGATGCATGGTCAGGCCCCCTAATCTGCAGTGGGGTGTTTCTGGTGGCTTCCTGCTGCTGCGTACTTTGAACTTGTGAATGGGTTGTGGGGTCCTCACTTCCCCCGTCTTGGGGTTCAGACACCTATCGGTCTCTCCAGCACCCTGTCTGCTTTCTGAACAAGGGCTAGGTCCAGGAGCTTGGCCCCTTGAGGGTAGAGGCCTGATTTCACTGTGCTCTGGATTGAGAGCTTAACCCATTTCTTACCCCAGAAAAAGTACCTGGTGTATCAGATCAATACATTTCACCCACTTTGGAGGGAGACCTAAGAGCCTTGGGGCCCAAGCCTTGCCCCCGTTTCCTTATCTATGAAGCCAGGGTGCTTCTGGCCTCCGCTAGAGGGGTACTGAAGAGCAGAGGAGTTATGTACAAGTGCCTCCGAAACTAGCTTCTGGGAAAGCAATTGCTGTTTTCATCGAGGCCTCCCCAGAATACAGACTCATATCCTTCCCTTCTTAAGTGTTGGCAGTCATCGTGTGAATCTCCAACGCCACTATGTGCCTTTCTCACTAGGCTGGCCTGAGAGGAGCCCTGGGGTGGGTCTCAGGAAATGTGTTTCTAGACTCTGAAGAGAGGTATGTGTGTGTGCATGTGTGTCTGGTTTCCACAGGATATTTTTGCAAAACCATACAGCGTAGCGATGGTTTTATGTACAAAGATAAGAAAGGCTGACCCATAAGCTAATTGAATCATGCAAATAACTGCTTAGCCAGGGAAGAGATTCCTACAGGCAGGCGAGAGCCTGCTCAAGGGAGGACAGCTTTGAGGGCAATCTATTTTATAAAGTTTACTCTCACAGTGTAACTGCCTCAAGATTAATGCGAACGGTGGCCCTAGCCCTTGTTTTGCCTGGCTCGACCAACTGAAATAGTAAAACAGTTGTATTTATCAGAGACAATTTGCTGCAACTGATTAACATTAATCTGATTTCCTGTGAGTCGATTTCCTCGAGATATAGTAAACAGGCCAATTACCTGCTATCGACTTCTTTTATTACAAAGCTTTAGATATTAGCGACAGATGGACATGTAAATACATGGAGTTTCTGACAATGTGAACAAAAAACAATGTTTAATCCGGCTAAAGGATTTCTAGTTGGTCTTACATCTTATCAGTTTAGTTTTCAAAGGTATGCTAAGAGAAGTTGTGGGTTTTTTTTTTTCTGAAGCTCACTCTTTTTGGACAAACTTTCATCTGTTGTAAACTGGTATCTCACTGAAGTTAGGAAAGCAAAGAAGTGAATGTGACAAGACTGTTTATTTAAAAATTACCAAACAAGGGACTTCCCTGGTGATCTAGTGATTAAGAATTCACCTTGCAATGCAGGGGACGCAGGTTTGATTCCCAGTCAGGGAACTAAGTGGAGAAGGGAAATGGCAACCCACTCCAGTATTCTTGCCTGGAGAATCTTGTGGACAGAGGAGCCTGGTGGGCTGCTATCTATGCGGTAGCACAGAGTTGGACACGTCTGAAGTGACTTAGCAGCAGCAGGGAACTAAGATCCTATACGCCATGGAGCAACTGAGCTAATGCATCACAATTTGAGAGTCCTTATGCCACACACACACACATACAAAAAGATACTGTGTACCCCAAGACCCCATGCAGCCAAATAAATAAATAAAAATAAATATTAAAAACTATTACTGAACAGGTCTTTGCATCCAGCAGGTGCCAGATGCATCATTAGGTCAGGAGAGAGTGAGCTACAAGAATACACACAGACCTGGGTTCCAAGCATGGCCTTTGTTGGCCTAGGCCTTTGACTTTGCGGCACCTGCTTAACTTTTATGAACTGCAGTTTCCTCACCAGTGAAACGGGGATGGTATTTTCCTTGCAGTATTCTTACAGCGTGTCAAGTGAGGACACCTCATACTGGTCTGGCAGCCGACCTAGAGCCTGCAGAGTGTGGTCAGCCACTCCAGCCCCATCTGGACTCACCTCCGAGTCCCTCTCTGACAGGTTACGCATTTACATGCTCAGGCCGGCTTCTAGGTGGGTTTTCTCCTCTGCCTGCACAGACTGACTCATGTGGTGGGGTAAGAAACTTGCATCAACATTTAATCATGAAAGCAAAAAGTTTATTCATGTTTGAAACTACATATAACTACCACGAGGAAGACTTTTTCAATCCAGGGTGTAATCCAGTTAGAAAGGAACACGAAACGTTTTTAATACATTAGAATCACCGCCACAAATTATTTTCATGACTCAATCAGTTTCAGAATCGCATACAATACAAAAAGAGAGAAAGGAGAGGGGGCCCTATTACACAGGGTGAAATATACAGTACTGAATACTGAAATCTGAATGCATCACAATTAGTCATCGCTTTTTTTTTTCTTTTTCTTTTTTGCATGGATTAGTAACAAGATGAAGAACATTCAAAATGCTTCTCAGTATTTACAACAGTTTTACTGATCCTGTGTTAAGACCCAATGTTTCCACTCTCAGTTTTTTAAAAGTTGCGAATGCAACCCTGATTTTTCTTTTAAAAGATTACAATGTACATTACATTTTATGAAGAGAAACAAAGAGTTAATTACAAGATGCAAAAAGATAAGAAAGAGACAAACTACAGCGTGAGTATTGTTCAGAGGTAGTAAGTGAGCACTCTAAGCTACAGAACATGTTGAAATTCTATTGGTTCGTATGAGTTCGCATGAGGTAATAAAGCTGTGTTTTGATTGGTGAGATGTATAAATACTCTTTTGCTACACTATATACAACACTCCAGAGAGCAGGGCCTTTGTGTGGATGCCCAGAGGACGTAGCAAACCTTGACAAGTCTGTGCAGCACCCAGCGCACACCGTAAAACCCCCAGACGGATCTCGTGGTCACCTGTATCAGCAGCAAGGATCTTCATCTCTCAGAACAATCTGGATCCATAATGTCATTACCGAGCAGACTCTGGGCACTGGTGCTTTCAGAGAGAGAAAAGATGCTACCGGTCTCTGATCTAATTATAACATAAGAAATCGAAACACAAGTGTGACGAGGAAGATTCTTAAACACAACCATCATTAACAGTTAGCCAAACAGCTCCTTTATTCCAACTCCATTAGTGATATGAAAGAAGGACAATCCAAGTCTTCGATGGAAATATGCAAGAAGTTCAATTTAGGTGAGGTGAGTCTTTGTATCTGCTTTAACGATTGAGGTTTAGCATATATGGTACTTTTTTACCCTTAAGGCCAAGTAATTGGCAAGTGAGAAACCATTCATGTAAAATATTGATAATAAATTATGATAAAATAGCTACAGGACTGTCAACAATGTTAAACCTTGGCCTAATTGGATAAAGTGCTTTTTTAACATTGTGTGTTTTTTAAGTATAAATACAAATGATTATGATTCCTTAAAAAACAGATTTACCAAGTTCTCTAATAAGACAAGGTTTTACAGTAAAGCTGTAGATGGTGGGCTACAAAAAGCGCTTTCCTTTTCCTCCTATTGCTCTGAATGCACGGATCAAGGCATGTCAGCTCAGGGAAAAGTGTTGCCGGAGATTAGTTAGAGGTATCGGAGTGCACACTTCCTGGGCCTTCGGTAGGAGAAGTCACAGAAGATGGAGTTGTTGCGTCCTGCCAGCCTCCATTAGCCTGAAAGGAGAAGCACAGTTCATCGGTGCACGTCTCCATATTAATTCTACTCCCCGACTGAAAATACCCTGATGACAACATGAGAGCAAAGACGCATTAGCAAAATGTATTTTCTAAACCCACTTTGGCAGGAGTTTGAGGCATGTGTTAAAGTGGGATTAAATGCATGTAAAACAAATCCATCCTACCAAGTAAAGACTTGGCAATAAGTCAGCACGCTGAAGGAGGGCTTCAGCTGGTCTGGAGCTGGCACCTCGCTCGGTCTTTGATTTGCTGGTAAAAATCAAGTGACTCAAAAAAAAAAAAAATTCTTGTGAGAAGGGAGCGGTGGAGAAGCTCAATGCAATGCTTTGGCAAGACCTTGAGCTCCACAAAGTACAAACCTCAACCCAGCTTAATCCTCGTCTCCATAGAGAAGAAGTTCCCCCCGACCTTTTTCTAAACATGCCTGACAGCCAGATCGTATAACCCTTGGAAAATGAAGGCCAGAAATTCCTTCCAAATAGGATCGTGTAGAATGAAAATGCATGAACTGTGGAGGCGCACACGCTATTCGAATCCGGATTCCAATTATCTGTAAGTGGGGCTCCTACTCGGGCTGTCGTGAGCACTCCTCACAGGCCGCCGGCCCTCCCTGCCTCGGACCTGCACCGGCAGTGACGGTGCTCAGAAGCAAATTTGCCTTATGTCTCGGCCTATAGAGGCAATTGCTGAAATCAATGTCTGATCAGATTTCTGCTGTGGCAGACAGCTTGTCGCTACATATTTTTATGTCAGTCAAGAAGAGGGAGGTGCTGGACTGGTGAGCTGGGGAACACTGAGTGGAAGTGACGGGGCGGGCCTTTCTGGAGAGACGACGAGGGGATCTGGCTGACACCCAGAGCCTGCGGCACAGGCCGGCCTCCTGCCACACGGCCCCCAGACCCGGAGCCCCAGTACCAGTGGGGGTGCGGGGCGGCGGGCCTCCTCCTGCCTCCCGCACATCCACCTGCCTCGCTCACATCCACCTGCAACTTGTTTCGCGAGTCCACCTAAAATGTCTTTTTAGGCCCGTGCCACCAGACTAACTAGGAACTCTGTCTAGACGCTTCACCCAGCCCTGGGCTGGGAATTTCTCCTCCTCCCAACATGTTGTTCATAGGGAACCCCTTAGTCTTCAGATTAAATGCAGGGTCCTGCATAAAAAGCACCTTTCCTCCCCGTAGGTCCACAGAGAAATGGCAAGGAGAGGGTAGAGAGAGGAACCAAACTACCTCACAGAGCTGACCAGAGTCGAAGGGAAAAGGGTTTTCCAGGCTGGAGGTGCATTCAATCCAGGTTAGGAAGATAAATAAATAAAGCTGTGGTGGTCTATCTTCAAAGGCTCAGCTGTGTAGGCTGGATGCTGACAAGCACATGTGTATGTGTGTGTGTGGACGCAAAGAAATCCTCTTTTCTATCTCAAAGGTAAGCTGCTCTCCCCCCTCAGGTGTGAAAATCTACTTAGAAAAAGAAAAACTCTTACGCAGATACAAGTCTAAAGATATTCCATCTGAAGTAAACATCATTCCTCTTTTATCCAAATTTATAAACAACAAATGTACAATATTTTTACCCAGCGTGGCAGCTGGAGGAGAGGTTGTCAGCAAGCATTCTTTTTTTCAAAATAAATTAATCCTTACTCTGGTGGTTTGAGATTATGCACTGTATTATACAACAGCGCCTTATCAAGCCTCATCAGCGAAGATGGAATTCATGTCTGTAAAATGCTGCAGGCAATCACAGTTTCATATTTTATCATGTTGATAAGGATATCGCACATTCTCTGAAGCATTTCAAAACACTTAAATGAAAAAGGAGAAATGCAACTAAAAGGCTTTTTATATGGTTTGTTGTGGGTTATTATGAGTTATTTATAAACCCAAAAAGAAAGATTTGACATTTCCAATGTAAAAGATTTGAGTATTTAATGGTCCTTTTTTCCTTTTACAATTGAACATCCTCAATCACTTTTTAAATCATTAATATTTACTCTCAGAGCAAGCTAGGCCCTAAAAGGAGAGAATTTTATCTATTTTCTTTCTGACTCTATGTGTTGGGCAGTTCATTTCCTCCCTAGTCCGAAATCCTAGATTCTGTCTACCTCTCTACCCTGGGGACCCAGTTCCCCCTCTCGCACTCCCATCGACTGCCTTTCAGGTGCTTTGTTTGCTATTTTCCATCCATGTCAGGGTGGGAGGGGAAAGTAAAGTTTTGGTCAATTGGTTACAAAAGTTTAAATTATTCCCTCCATAAGTGATAACTGAAAGGCCATTAAAAAGGCTGAGCATGTTCCCCAAGGACACTGACAATGTAGCAAGTTGCTCTTAAGAACAGGAGTCTTTGTTTAGCTTGGTGTGTCAATCTGTTTGGGGCCTCATCCCCTTCACCTGAGCTGTGTTTGGGAATTTTTCCTACTGCTCGAGTCTATGATAAATGACCTGTTTTCACCATCTCCTGGAACACAGCATGGCCGGTAGAAGATGGCATCTTAATGGGCTAATGCTTAAGTCTCTGTTGATGACAGAAGGCCAGCCACCCTGGGCCTCTGTGAGGACTTCTAATGGTATGAAGGTGACATCAGTGTTTAGGTTCATAAAAGTACAGTAAAGCTGTCGCCTTCCCCCACTTGCCAGAAAGATGAGAAGCCAAGTCAAATGGCCATTAATTTATCTGTCACTGTTTACCTGACACTGTTCCTACAGCCCTTCACATCTGGCTCCCCAGAGTACTCACATTAATGCTCCCCAGGGTACTCACATTTAAATTATGTGGACTGTACAGTGAGTTTCCTCCAAGGCCGTCACTGTAGCCTCCCGTCTGATTGATAACATGACGGAGGGTATCCACCTAGAAGTGAGACAAAACAAAATTCATCATCCCCAAACTATTAAAACATCATCACTTACAAAAGGAAACAATTTGAATTATGTGTGCCACGAGGGTTTAGCATCTTGAATGAGAGACAAATTTATCAATCAAATGTGACTGGCAGAATTTCAACAATTCTTTGCATATTTAAACTCATACATCTGTTTCTCATGCCAGCTAAACAATAACAGCTTCATGGCAATGCAAACTTTTCATCTACACCAACCAAATGTGTGTGGCTGTGGGTAGAAACTACTTATATATACTGGCTCTCTCTCTCTCTCTCACATACACACCCCTGAAATATGCATAAAAACAAGTAGTTGCTTTCCATTAAGAGGATTAGAAAAACAGCTGAACCTGGAATATACTTTAAGAACTCAGGTTTCTGTATTCTGACTTTAAAAAAATACAGAAATGAAACAGTAATATGTTTTAGAACCATACACACACTGGCACACATGATTTTTCTATTTTGTTACAGAAGTTAGATGCACCCAACCCCTCTCCATGAGCTCAAGCCAGAGCCGAATGCATTCACAAAGTGTATCAAGTTTGAATCATCCAAAGTCACTGTTCACTTGACTTCTCATTCAATTAAATGGTGGGGCAGATGGGTCACATCTGGAAGCACCCAGCACAGGCTCTGCACGATGTGCAGACCACTTCCGTGGGGCGAAAGGAAGGAGTTTTGAGCCCAAACCCTACCCTGCTAGAAAGGCCCCAGCTGGGGCATTTCTCCTACCTGTGATTGCACATTGGCTCCGACTTGGGACCCTTGGTAAGAATCCCCATTCAGACTCTGCATGTTCATGAACATGTCCCCAGAATTTGGGAGGTTAAAAGAACCAGAAGAACCTGGAAAGGAAAGAGTTAAGTAGCTGAATAACAGAGAGCTACACACACAATCCTCAAAGACCCAGAGGCAGGGAAAGGAGAAGAGGTAAAGAAGGGAAAGGTCGTGTACAACATAAAGCATTTCTAGATCTAAGAGGATGGAGAATAACTGCAAGTAGTGAATTTTGCATCTAGAAAAGTCTTAGTGATGGGGAAACCCAACTATGAAACAAAGGAAGAATCAAAACAGAGAAACACCCAGCAGCTGGCTTGGAACCATCCCCTTGTTTTCATTTATCTCCAGGACTTGTCATTAAGTGAGCTCTTCACCATCATTAGCTGTCATGGTGGACAATTACCCAGAGAAGAAACATTTTTCTGAAGCTTTAAAAAAAAAATTCCTCCAGACTTTTTATTATTTATTTTTATTTTTAAAAGGTATTTATTATTTACTTGGCCATGCCAAGCAGCATGTGGGATCTTAGTTCCCCAACCAGGGATTGACCCATGCCCCTTGGAGTGGAAGGGCAGAGTCTTAACCACTAGCCCTCCAGAAAGTCCCTGAAGCTCTTTCTTAGCCATCCACTCTGCCTAACTTTCATCAGTTTCCATGTTCCATTAAAAAGAACCTGGGATTGGGGGGGGGCGGGGGGGATGGACGGAAAAAGAAGACATCAACACAAACAAAAAACCCTCCCTTTCTGAAATTTTAAAGACTATATTTAAATTATCTCCTTAGAAAAGCCCCTTGAATTGCTTCTCAAGCCCATCTGTTTGGGCTAGCTATACGTCTTTCATTGCTACTCAAGTTCCCTGTAATTTTAACATTTCCAATTCCATGAAAAATGCCACAAAAAATTTGGCCAAAATGTATTGTATAAGGAGCCAAGATACTGCATCCATGTACTAACTACCATATCTCTCACAGCTAACCACGTCCTGATCAGCTAACCACGTGCTGAGCCTACCAAGTCAGCAGAGGTGCTGAGGAGATATAAGGACCGCAGACTCGAGTCTGCAGCCACATCAGGGAGAAAGCACTGTGGTACTAACCCCAGCATTCCAGCCTCATTACTCACAGCAACAGGTCAATTTCCCACTTTTGCTATTTCACTCGTTCTTTGACAGACCACTATGGATTTTAAAAATGACACCACTATGGATTTTAAAATGACACATGGAACAATATAGCTAAAATAATCATTAGGGATAGAATGACACGTGGAACAATATAGCTAAAATAATCATTAGGGATAGCACTGGGCCTCGTTGCTGAATTAAAAACCACTTCTAAGTGTGAAAGTTCCACGTTCTATTGGTAGTGAGGGGCACTCACTATGAACAGTGGGTTTACAGGCCCTCTGGTCATCCACTCATTCACTGATTCCAGGAAGAAGCCTGCATTTTAATAGAATCTTTATGAATCCACTGCACCCTCAGTATGGCTCTCGTGTGCTGGCCCGTGAGGTGGGGCTGTGTGGCCTCAGGCTTTCTGAGCCGAGGAGGGAGTGAGCACCCATACGCACCAGAATTCGGCGTGGTGGGAGAGTTGGTCTGGTTGTTCTGCACGGCTGCGGCCACTGCGTGCGCGGCTGTCACGGCTGTCTTTGCGGCATAGAGGTTGGCTTCTTCCTGAAACTTGCCGATATTCTTCTTGTACCTGATTCGTTTGTTGCCAAACCAGTTGGATACCTATAAATCACAGGGACGTGAGTAAGGGGAAGCGAGGGTCAAAGGAGGAAACAAGCAAAAATCAAATTTCCGCTACTAACTGTAGGACCCCCGGGGGAGACCTTGGGAGACACTTGATTCTAGCCTGTGATCACATCTCGGGGATAAAGAAGAATGGTGCTGAGGTTCACTCACTCTTTTGGCAAACCTCTCAACACTCTTGGAATAAGACCATTTCTTGGAGTTACTAAAATGGCTGGAAGTGTTGTTCATCAAAAATATTCAGTTGGTATATACCAATTCATATATAAATGATTAGTCCTCCCCCCATCCCCAAAGGAGCTGAAAAACGAAAGGAAACGTTTGTTAAGTTAGGTAAATAATAAGAAACACTTGTGAAAGAATGACTTGTTCTTTTGGGGTCTGGAATAATTTTGGCAGCTGTACAGTAGAATCATGCTGAAAAGAGTAACATCAATTAATAATGGATGAAAAACCCCTTTGTCTCCCGCCTTAGAAGAGACTGTACGTCTGCCAAGATGGCTGCTCAAGTTCTGCCAGTTAACATGTGAGAAGGTCACAACATGAAAACTCAAGCAATTCAATAAGGTCAAATGCAAATACAGAATCAGCAGCTGATTTCATCAGGTGGAATATATTTATTTCTTTTGCAAACTACTTATGATGTCAACCAGCACAAATGGAAGAGATTTCTTAGGAGGATCTTGGCAACAGGCAGATTTCATCACATTTCACTGACAACAAAACTTCAGCCCAAGATGCACTGCTTCTAGTTACATTGAGTGTTCAGGCACCTGGGAGCTGAGCTATATAAAGAAGAAGCTAAAACCCACACAGCAATGTATGAATAGGTACCCACTTTGCTATCTAAAAGGCTCTGACCTCTCTTGTTAAAGTAACAGTTTAAAAATACTTTTTAATAATTTCTTAATCATCTTTCAAAGGAGCATGCTGCAGTGGTATCAGACGGCGCGAGTCACAGTTTCATCCTGAATAGCTATTTAGGGACCCTGAGAAAAGGATAAGGAGTGAGTGATATGAACCCTCCAACCCAATTTCTACCAGTGGGCACGCTGGTTAACCATCTCTGCCAAGCCTTTAATTGCTTTGGAAATAGATCTCTCATTCTTCAAGCCATGGTGCTCATCCTTCCAGGGAAAGCTAGAGAGCCCTGGCAAGGGAGCCACATGAGGAAGACAATGTTGGCCTGCTGCTGCCCACATGCAGTCCCATCCTGGGGGGTCACTGTGAGCACATATGCACGTGTACACACGCCAGCACATTCGCTGAAGACCTGTGCAGTTACCATGAGTACAGGTTCAGACAGAAACAAGCCAAAACTCATCAGGAAGCAAATATGCTGCAGATCAGGCCTTCCTAGCCATTTCTGTTCCACTGTCGTCTCCCTCACCCGCAAGGAAGGATTATGTGTCCCTTCTTTCCTTCATTTCAAACAGTGGTGGTAATAGTAACTATTCAACAAGCATCTCCTTTGCACCAAGCATTACACATGGCCTTTTGCACACATTTTCTCAAGTAGCATCTTAACAATCTCAAGGGCTAGGTGGTTGATTGTCATCACACAGGCCTCACACCTGTTCCAAATCTAATGACCTTCTCTCTCTCAACTTGTTTTACCACTCAGCAGCATCTGACACTTGTAATTATCACCTGTGACATTATGCTTCTGCTTCTCCTTCCCTGACACACTATGGTGTGTGTGTGTGTGTGCGCGCGTGCGTGCACATACACACTTTCTCCAAGACTCAAGCTCTTAGCTCTCTTCTTTCTCCTTAAGCAATCTTATCTCTATTAACAATTTCAACTATGGTCTCTGTGAACCAGACTTCCACCTCTATCCCTAACTTCTATGAAGAATTTCAGTTGATTTTTAAGACATTTTCCTATAAATGTTCTGCCACAAGCTGCAGCTCAACAGATCTCAAATGGAACTTGGGTGTTCTTCAGACCTGCGCCTCCTCCTCTATTTTCTGTTTGTGTCGTGGCATCCTCACCACCAGCGACGTGGTACTCACTTCGAATCTGACTCCACTGTAGGCAGCTCCAATGGTTACACAGTTCTTTACTCAGAACTAAGATCTGGTTCCCTTCCAATTCCACGTACGGGCCTTAGTTCCAGTATCTAGGCTGTCACAATATTAGGCTCTCAAACAGACCTGAGGGACCCAACTCCACTCTGCCTTCTTTCAGCCCCATATGCTTGGGGCAGGTACTTGGGACAATAGTGTAGGGCGTGCTACTGGGTGGCAGTTAGGTGGGTACACAGGTGATGAGGGCCTGGGCCAGGCAGAACAGGAGCTATGGAAAGGGCAGAGGTCATGGAAGACAAATAGGCAGGTTTGGCCACTGACTCACAGTGGAGGCCAGGGGAGAGAGAGAGGGCCGACGTGATGCTAACCTGGAGCCCCAGGCCTCCAGGAGGACGGACGCAGATGCTCTGGGAGGGATTTTTGCACTAGGAGAAGGCAGCCTCAGTGACTATGAGATTCATTCCCATACCAGAATTATGTCTCTAAAAATAAAGGTTCTGAATTAAGATTGAAAATAACCCTAGTGGTATTCATTCTGGTTATGCTTGTTAAAGCAAGTTCTCATAGCCCTTACTTTCACAAGCCTACCCTACCTTTCACAAGCACGCCCTCAGCTTAGAAGGCAGACCTAGAGAGCTGCCACACAAAAACTCCCTTCAATATACAATATCACTCTAGCTTGTCTGATTAAGACTGTCAGGCCTTTGAAAGAGTTAAATATTGAATATATAGTGGAAATGGAGATATTCCTGGCTGAGAGGGAATTTGGCATTTCTTAAGCATAATTAATGAAAATTCCCGAACTCTGAATTTAGCAACAAAGGCCCATTTTAGAATTCTCTTCTTCTAAACAATTCTCTGTTGGATTCCATACTTTGTAGTTAATATTACCTTGACAATCAGAGAAGCTATAATACATTAATGAAACCTAGCCAGGAAAATCAGATTACAGCTTTATTAACAGTTTCATAATTGAGGAATCTCCATACCATTGAAGGTCTCATCTCCAGATATGCAAGAATCCTGTGTTTATGCATACCCCTGGACCAATCAAACAACAGTCATCACTAATAAAGGTTTATTTAATTCTCATAGTAAAATTTTAATATCACCAGCAGCCTGGGGAAGCTTTAGCAAGTGGATTTGCTTGACATCAGATCGTTTCTATTCTGCTAGTCCCAATACTTCTTAATCTTTAATATCAAGGCAATTAAAATTAATGGCTACTCATCCGAAGCTACTGTGGGCAGTGTTTCCTTGACATCAATTGTTTGATGGGATTACCTAGAGGTTAAACTAACAAGCAAGGTTTAATTGGAAGCAATGAAAGAAGCAGTGATCATATGTTATGTTTAACCTGCATAACCACATCTAAATGAATATCTAAAAATGTTAAACTATTTCTCAAATTAAAATATGCACGTCACATTCTGATATCACAGATTTGGGTATTGCAGCTATCAGCTATTAAGACCACACTGCTGCAACTGGGATCAGTGTAATTAATGTAGAAATCAACACCTAAATCAGGAGTTCTTTTTCACCTTTTAAAAACAGATGGATACAATTAGTTGCAAAAGTCAGCCAGTAGGAAGCACCAAAAGCTACAGAGCACATGCAGTCCCCTCCTACACGGGGCTCACAGTGGAGTCAGGGTGTACACACGTGCTCGAAGGAGAGCAGAGCTTACTCTGTCTTTGAGCTGGAATGGTCTGTACTTTGGTCCCAGAATAGAAACACGGGCAGGAAATTGGTGGAGAGAAAAGGAATATTTTGTCCCATGCTTCTCTTTTGAGCCGCATATCCGGGATTCATGACTCTGGACTGTGCAGAAGGCAAAGGGCTGGGCAAGAATTTTAAGATCAATTAAATATGAGAATAAAAACACAAGTACCCTCCTCCTCCTACTGATGTTCATCACTACCAGCTCCCAGGCTGAATGCCTTTGGCAATCAGGGGAATGAGTAGTGAGCATTTTTCAGAGTGTTTATTTTCTGGAGCCCTTCTGCAAGGCCAAGAAGTGACTGGAAAAGCTTCTGTTCCCTCTCATTTACTATAGCCATGCATTCCCCTGACTCTATTCACCTGCAGACTGCTAACTGCCTTTAAAAAGTAAAATGTTTTCCTTTAAAAAAATGTTTTATCTAAGTACAGTTGGTTTAGTGTTAATTTCTGCTGAACAGCAAAGTGATTCAATTATACATTTGTGTGTGTACTAAGGTGCTTCAGTCATGTCTGACTCTGCGACCCATGGACTGTAGCCCACCAGGCTCCTCTGTCCATGGGATTCTCCAGGCAAGAATAATGGAGTGGGTTGGTGTGCCCTCCTCCAGGGGATCTTCCCGACTGAGGGATCGAACTGGAGTCTCTTATGTCTACCTGCATTGGCAGGCGGGTTCTTTACCACTAGTGCCACCTGGGAAGCCATATATGTATTTGTTCATATTCATTTCTATCATGGTTTATCACAGAATACTGAATACACTTCCCTGTACTATAGAGTAGGACCTTGTTTATATATACTAGTTTGCATCTTCTAAACCCAAACTCTCAATCCTTCTTTCCCCAATCCTTCCTCCCCCTTGACAACCACAAGCCTGTTCTCTTCATCTCTGAGTATGTTTCTGTTTCTTAGATATGTTCATTTGTGTCATATTTTAGATTTCACATATAAGTGATATCATATGGTATTTGTCTTTGACTTACTTCGCTTAGTATGATTATCTCTAGACCCATCCATGTTCCTGCATATGGCATTATTTCATTCTTTCTTATAGCTGAGTAATATTTCACACACACACACCACATCTTCTTTATCCATTCATCTGTTAATGGGCATCTAGTTTGTTTCCATGTCTTAGCTATTGTAAATAGTGATGCCATAAACCTAAGGGTGCATGTATCTTTTTGAATTACAGCTTTGTCTGGGTATATGCCTAGAAAAGGGATTGCTAGATCACATGGTAACTCTATTTTTAGTTTTTTGAGGAACCTCAATACTGTTTTCCATAGTGGCTACACCAATTTACATTCCCACCGATGGTGTAAGAGGATTCTTTTTTGCCACACCTTCTCCAACATCTGTTATTTATAAGCTTTTTAATCATGGTCATTCTGAGCAGTGTGAGGTGGTACCTCTTTATAGTTTTAATAATTAGAAACAATGAGCCTACTTTCATGTGCCTATTGGCCATCTGTATGTCTTCTTTGGAGAAATGTCTATTTAGGTCTTTTGCCCATTTTTAATTGGGTTCTTTTTTTGGTTATGAGTTGTTTGTATATTTTGGAAATTAAGCCTTTGTTGGTCATATCATACACTAAAAAGGAAACACTAGAAAGGGACTGTAAGCAAACAATCCCTTTTAAATCATACCAAAAAATATTTAGGAGTACACCTGACAAAGGAGGTAAAAGATTTATATGCTAAGAATCACAAATATTAATAAAAGAAACTGACGATAACTCAAAGATGGAAAGATATCCCACGCTCTTGGACTGGAAGAATTAATATGGTTAAAATGACCAAACTACCCAAACAATCTATACATTTAATGTGATTCCTATCAAATTACCCATGACATTTTTCACAGAACTAGAACAAATAATTTGAAATCTTACACGGTACGATAAAAGGCACAGAATTGCCAAAGCAATTCACAGAAAAAAGAACATAGCAGGAGACATACCCTTCTCAGACTTCAGATAATACTACAAAGCTATGGTAATCAAAACAGCATGGTACTGGCGCAAAAACAGACATACGGATCAATGAAACAGAACAGAAAGCCCAGAAATAAACCCACACACCTATGGACAATTAATCTTTGACAAAGGACGCAAGAACTCATAATGGGGAGAAGACAGTTTCTTCAGCAAATGTTGGGAAAGTTGGACAGCCACATGTAAATCAATGAAATCAGAACACATCCTTTCATCAGACACAAAAAGAAACTCAAAATGGCTTGAAAATTTAAATATAAGACATGATACCATCAGACTCCTAGAAGAGAACATAGGCAAAACATTCTCTGGCATAAACTGTACCAATATTTTCTTAGGTCAGTTTCCTAGGGCAATATAAAGAAAAGCAAAAAATAAACAAATGGGATTTAATCAAACTTATAAGCTTTTGTACAGCAAAGGAAACCATAAATAAAAAGATAACCTATGAACTGGAAAAAATTAAAATGTTTTTAAATGTGGAATCTAAAAAGACAAACTCAGAGAAACAGAGTAGAGTGGAAGTTACCAGGGATTGATTATAGCTAATAATACTGTATCACATACTTGAATGCTGCTAAGAGAGTATATCTTAAGTGTTCTCACCAGGAAAAACAAATGGTGACTATGTCATGGGATGGAGGTGGTGTAGCTAACAGTGTGCAGTAATTATTTTGCAATTTTTAAATATTGTATCAACCTGCTGCACACCTTGAACAGTGTTATGTTTCAGTTATACCTCAATAAAGCTGGGGAGAAAAGTAAAAATGCTTTCCAAATACAGTAACTAAATTCAACTTTTGTATCACTTTTTTAGTTTTTTCAAAAATATACCTAGTGCCTTCTACTCACTTAGAATCTTTAACTCTGAGGTAGATACATCGGATGTGGGCAGTATCACATGTTGGATAAATACTTGGGACTTGGTCTGGTTTCAGATCCACACTGTTATTTACTATGAGTGGCCCTGGACAGATTATTTTATTATTACTCTCATATACAATGAGAACAATAATAAGAAGTGTAATATACTTCTCATAGAAATGTTAGGTACATTAATGATTTGGGCCCATAGTGATTCGGTTCAGTTCAGTTCAGTTGCTCAGTCATGTCCGACTCCTTGAGACCCCATGAATTGCAGCACACCAGGCCTCCCTGTCCATCACCAACTCCCGGAGTTCACTCAGACTCACATCCATCGAGTCCATGATGCCATCCAGCCATCTCATCCTCTGTTGTCCCCTTCTCCTCCTGCCCCCAATCCCTCCCAGCATCAGAGTCTTTTCCAATGAGCCAACTCCTCGCATGAGGTGGCCAAAGTACTGGAGTTTCAGCTTCAGCTTCATTCCTTCCAGAGAACACCCAGGACTGATCTCCTTTAGAATGGACTGGTTGGATCTCCTTGCAGTCCAAGGGACTCTCAAGAGTCTTCTCCAACACCACAGTTCAAAAGCATCAATTCTTTGGTGCCCAGCTTTCTTCACAGTCCAATTCTCACATCCATACAGGACTACTGGAAAAACCATAGTCTTGGCTAGATGGACCTTTCCTAATACTATTGATTATCACTGTCACCCATGTTTTATCAATGAAGAATCAAGAGATGCAGACTATACACAAATGGCCCTAAATCATATAGTGAAGTATGATAAATCCAGATTTCAACCCCATAACTCCCCATCAATTCCCTCCCCCTTTTTTATAATTAACTGAGGTGTATTTATTGAATATGTGTTACAGTTAGTGCTGTACTAGGTGCCATAGGGAGACAAAAAAATAAACAGGAACTTCTACTTGCCTAGAACTTACAATCTGGTCATAAAAACAATGCTACATATTCAAATGATTAACAAAAATTGCATGATGGTGATGATAACACACTAAATTGCAGAGAACAGACTCTAAGTGCACAAGGAATCTGGAGGAAGATAAGCCCCAGCAGGTCTGGGAAATCAAAGGAGAATTCAAAGGTAAGGTGAAATTTGAACTGGACTTCAGCTTCAATTCAATTCAATAGTATTTCTACTGAGACTCCATATTTCAGAGGTACAAACCTCTAGAAGCCCTGTTCAAACAAAGAAGCCAAAAACATAAGCTGCCTCCATCTACCTGGACCTCTCCAAGATCTCAGAGACTTTTTCTATTTTCTAACTTGACTCCCCTTTCCCTTAATTTCTTAACTTCTCTTTTATAATGAAAGGGGAAACAGACACCATTCTAAAGGAAAAGAGGAAAGGGGAATCAAGGAGTGTTTCTGCAAGGAGTGCTTCTGGAAGAAGTTAGGTCTAACAAGTGAGGAACACTTTCATTGTGGAGAACAAGGGAGCCGAGAGAGAGGGAGAAGCCATGGGTACCAGGGTGAAGCACCTGATGAACCAGCAGCCTCTGGCTAAGAAACAGGAGAGGGGAGAGTGCTACAGGCCAGGGAAAGCCTGAAGAGGAGCTCTGCTGGCGCTCTCATCACCCACACCACCCCAGGGCTAAGTGGGAGGGAGACTGCGATTGCGAGGAACAGTTCCTGTGAGACCACCTGAAGCCAGGTGAGGCAGCCTTTTGTCTAGGCGCCTGTCCCATATTAGTAGTCTGCACACCTTTTGCTGGAATACTGCCTTAAAAAAAAAAATCAGGTACTTGCTCATACATTTTTTTCTCCTTTGTACATTTTTTAAGTTGGCATCTACAATTTTTCATTATGAGCTTACAGTTATAAACAATGTTATTTTAGTATGCCATAAATGTTGACATTTTAAAATAAAACTGTAACACTGTTCTTTAAAATGCATCCAACCAAATATAAATAGCAAATTGATACCCACTATCCATTTTAAAAACATATAAACTTGTTTTTCTTTAATAGTCAAAATTTTTGTGTTCTCTTTTATTTTTGGAACTGTATTTCCATTTCATTTCCCTCCCATATTATACTAATGCAATATACTTTATGTTTTACAAGTGATATATGGAAATTGAAAATTTTAAACTCTTTTTTATTTCCTATAATTATAAGGCTCTACATGCTTAACATGTTCTAGATTAAGCTACCAGTACAGTGAGTCTAAAATTGATCAAAGCAATACAAATACTTATTTTGATAAATAATACTTACTTTGACCATCAAAAGTAAGGTTTTATCACACATTCATTTATTTTTTTTAATAGCTGAAAAAAAACCACTTTATTGTTAAAAGTTCTATCTTTTATCAGCATTGAAATTCCCCCTTATGAAGTCAGAATTCTTCAGAGGGGAGCATTGGTTTAATTCTGATTCACTAACTTATTTGTAAACCACTGAATACTCCGAACACATTTTTCAATTCAGAATTAATACATGTATTTCTTAAGCAGAAGGGTGCTGGGTTGTAAAGTGCTGACTGAAGGAGGTTTGGTTATCACCAATATTTTACATAATCCTTTTTTGAGCACCAGAAAGGGTCTCACACTTTGGGGCAATGAGTGGGAGTACCTATTTCATAAAGTGGGAAAAGAACAGGCGGAAAGGGGAAGAGGAAAAAGGACAACCACATGAACTTCTACCCCAGCAGCTTTCAGAGGCAAGTGGGTTTTAGGAAGGAGTATGTATATATCCTAGAAAAGGCAATAGCACCCCACTCCAGTACTCTTGCCTGGAAAATCACATGGACAGAGGAGCCTGGCGGGCTACAGTCCATGGGGTCACTAAGAGTCGGACATGACTGAGCAACTTCACTTTCACTTTTCACTTTCATGCATTGGAGAAGGAAATGGCAACCCACTCCATTGTTCTTGCCTGGAGAATCCCAGGGACGGGGTGGGCTCTATGAGGTCCGTCTATGGGGTCGCACAGCGTCGGACACAACTGAAGCGACTTAGCAGCAGCAGCAGTGTGTATATATACATTTATATATACATACATACACACACACATAAGGAAAGCTGACCAGTGAAACCCTTTTAAAACCATGCATGCCCTTGTACCTTCTGGAAAATCTTCACCTACTCTGTGAAGCATGTGCATCGCATTTAAGACTGCTGCCTTAAGTGAGCAGGCACACTCTGTTAGCATTAACTTCTCTTATTTATTTATTTATCTTAATTAGTTAGTTTATTTTTTGGCTGCACTGTGCAGTTTGCGGGATCCTAGTTGCTCAACCAGGGAGAGAACCCATATCCCCAACAGTGGAAGCCTGGAGTCCCAACCACAGGACCACCAGGAAAGCCCCATGGTTGCATTAATTTCTCTGTGTGAAGACATGTGGAAGTCCCTTGGACAGGATGCATCTAGGGAAGACCTTGAGCTGTAAAAACAAGGCTCACTCAGGCAGTCACTTCGATGTGTCACAGTGACCTTTCAGAGCTTAACAAAGAACAAATTTGTCAGCATCAGGAAATCAAAGACATTTAAAGAAATAAACAGCAGTAGACACACTTTACTTATCCTTTAGCATAACCTTTCTGTAAAGTAAGCCAGCAAATATGGATAGACATATGCTTGGATTCAGCATTGCTTAGAATTTATCTTGAGTAAATATTTAGAGATACATATGAAAGAGATTTGTTACAGTCTTACTTAAAATAGTAAAAAGAGAGGAGATATTAATTTATAGCATATCTGTATAATGGAACATGATCACTGATTAAAAATGTTGAAGACAAATATTTATTGACATGGAGGGACTATTCACAGTGTATTGTAAAGAGGAGGAAAGGGCTTTTTCTTCCTTCTCACAGAGGATGAGAATTTGAGGTGGGGTAAAAATACACATAGACATACATAGGTGAGTACATGCAAACACACACATACATGTATGCATACAAAAAGTACTAGGACATGCGTCTTTTATCATTTGGAATGGGTTTACAAGTAAATTCTAATTTTGTGTTTTTCTGTTTTCAAATATTCAAATTGATTTCAGATGAGTAATTGCTGGGGGTTTTTTATATTAGAAAAAAAGACTTTCAGAAAAACATGCACTTTTCAATGAAAACTATAACCAATCTTTTTTTTTAAAAAAAAAAAGTCACTTAGAAGTCATTTAGTAATCCTGAAGAGTGTAACTGCCAGGCACTGTGCTGGCTCACACAGCTACAGGACTCAACAATCCCATTCCTATATTCTATCTGAAGGATGGGGTTGGCAGATCTGAGAATTCTTGAAATAATTAAAATCAGATACTTTGTAATTCTCAATCCACTAAAGTTCCCCAGATTGCTTTGCCTTTAAGAAAAATGTCATATTCAAATTTCAAAAGCTAGACTATGTCTATATAGTCACTGAAAGCCAATTTATGAATTCACTTTAATTGTACCTTACATTTCAAATTCTATCACTCCATTTATTTACCATTTTAATAATAATGTTAAATAAAAGAGAAAAATTATTACATAATGACTTAATCTTCAATCGGGAGAAGTGTAGAACTTTAGAGTTCATCCTCAGTTTGGCTTCCTTAAAGACTTAAGGGAGAGAATCAGCACTTGTTTGGAAAAGCAGCAGCTGACACCCAAACATAATTACTGAGATTAGCAAACTGAAAATTTATGAAGCACAGATCTTAGAAAAATTTGCCATTGTGTTTCCAATGTTTACTTGTGATGCATACTTTATGTACTGTGCCTAATTAAATGCAACATATTATGAAATGTTGAAAGGCCAAGTCGTGTATAATGGAACATGTAGTTTATTTACACTGTAAACAATTTTACCTCTAATAAATAGTTTCTCCCTAATCAATATGTTTTCATCCCCATTATGTGGTTCGATTTGAAATGAGGGATGGAAGCCAGATCCTGTTCAATTTTTAAAGTTAATCGTGTTAATAAACTAAATCTCATTCCATTCCTCTCCTTCCCAAGGGCACACGATCAGTAAAGTTTATAAAAAGACAGAAAGGCTGGACACACTGTAGATGACCACACGTGTGCATTCCCTTGAGAACCCAGAGGGCACCTGAGAGCCGCCAGACCTGCGTGAATCCCTGCTCTGTAATTTCCTAGCTGCGTCAACTTCGTGCAGTCACATCATCTAAGTTCTCCTTTCCTGGTCTACAAGATGGGGTAACGATGCCTGCTCCCCACAGGGCTGCCTTGAACGCTAAATGAGATAATATGTTAAAAGGCACAGGATTGTGCTTGGGATGTGCTAGGCACCAGGTAAGTGTTAGCTCTTCCTGTTCTTAAAACAAACAAGCAACAAGACCAACAACAAAAAACCCTCTGCACGTCACACTTCCTCTCGTCACAAGGTCAGGTCACCCTTTCTATGTGAGTTCTGGATTCTGAGAGAGCCTGTCTCTGCCCCCAGTACTGGCAGGGTCCTGGCAGTGGGGACTAGGGAGCAGGGAGCAGTGAGAGAAGGCAAAAGGGGCTGCTCCCTTGTACACCTGTGTGTTCTTATCACACAGGAAGGTGACATCTGACCGAGAGCTCCTGTCCGCCCGACTATGGGGCGTGGTTCCACACAAGCGGCTGGCAGCTCTACCCTGGCCTCCCAGTCCCTCGCTTGCTGCTGCCCCAACACAGCCACTTGCCGGACAAGACAGTGGACCTGGAATTTGCAGGAAACCTGGGTTTGGATCCTACCTGTGTATTTTAACAGCGGCCATTTATGGAGAGCTCATTTAAAGCCAGTCATTTTACCAGGAATTTTACACTATTATCTTATGTAGCACCACAAAGACCCAGTTTAACTGATGTGAAAACTGCAGTCAGAGAGTTTATCTAGCTTGCCTGAGCGCCACAGCTTTTCCTGTGCTTTTCCCGCCATAACTTGTGTAATAAGACTTGCTTTTCCTTAATATTCTTCATAAAACAAAATTCTTCTTTCAATTTTTTATTTTCTATTGTATTAAGTGGTTAGGGCTACCAAAGCAGGGAATCCCATGAAGGCTATAGGGGAACCTATTCAATTGTACACCTACCTGACACATTTTTAATTTTTTAATGAGAGAAATAATTTTTTCTCTCAAATTTTCAGCCTACTTTTTCAGTGTAAAATATTTCATTTCCTTTACGGTTAAAATGTGAGCTAGCTCAAGAATCCAGACCATTTCATTTTCTTTTTAGAAAGTAAACTCCAAACTCTGAACAACTGACTTGAAAACCAGCTTTTGGAAACACAATTCACTTCTAACGGGAGAACTGAACAACAGAAATTCTGTTTCCATAGTGTCTGAAATAATTTAAAACAGATGCACTTGTCAAGTACTGTATTTTTTTTTATTTGAGGCTGTGAAAAATTTTATTGCCATAACGTGCTGACACCCTTACAGTTTGGCTCTGCCCTTTGTACTCAGTGCATGATAGACTGGTAACTACTCGTGACATTCACAGAGAGGCGCATCTGCAGAAGTACATAAAGCGTCAGCCTCGCGGCCACAGTACATGAGGAACAGATGACACCGCTCATCTCTCTAAAACACACGCTGAGGGGAGGTTCTAAATTACCACAGACAATGTTTTCAGTTAAAGATTCCTTTAAAATTATTTCTCTCATTAAAAAATAAAAAATGTCTCAGGTAGGTGTACAATTGAATAGGTTCCTCTATAGCCTCCATGGGATTCCGTGGTAACTCAGCTGGTAAAGAATCTGCCTACAATGCAGGAGAGACCCCCGTTCAATCCCTGGGCTGGGATGATCCACTGGAGAAGGGATACGCTACTTATTCCAGTATTCTTGGGCTTCTCTGGTGGCTCAGCTGGTAAAGCACGTGCCTGCAGTGTGGGAGACCTGGGGTCAATCCCTGGGTTGGGAAGATCCCCTGGAGAAGGGAATGGCTCCCCACTCCAGTATTCTGGCCTGGAGAATTCCATGGACTGTATAGTCCATGGGGTCACAATGAGTCGGACACAACTGAGCAACCCACTCTCACAGCCTCCATGGAAAGACTCTTTGACAGATTTTGGGTTTATTTTGGTTTGCTTGTTCTTTTAAAGAGTTTTTTTCTTTTTTAGGTGTGCGCCATTTTTAAAAAGTCTTTTTGAATTTGTTACAATATTGCTTCTGTTTTTTTGTTTTGATTTTTTGGCTTCAAGGCATGTGGGATCTTAGCTCCCGGACTAGGGATCGAACCTGGGCACCCTGCACTGGAAGGCAAAGTCTTAACCACTGGACCACCAGGGAAATCCTTCTTTGACAGACTTTTGAAGCATTGACATCAAGCTGTGAAACTGACTCCCATCAGCTGCAATGAGAGGCAGGGCCATTTCCCAAAGCAACACATCAGCATTCCAGAATTAAAACTCAAGAGCATTTTTAAACAACAGTAGACCACATTTCTGTCCAGATAACTTTCGTGTAAATCTAATTCATTTTTTAAAAAATTTTGTTTATTTTTAATTGGTGGAAAATTTTCCTATAGTGTGTTGGTTTCTGCCATACAACAATGTGAATCAGTCATAATTATAATCTAATTTCTGTAATTGAAAACATCAAAATGTATTCCGTGTCCTATGTAAGAAATCTGATAGTCGATCCTTTTGTTTCATGGGAACCTGTATTTATTCAAATGCCTCTCCCTACCAAATGATACACACCCCAGTTTTCTTTTTAAAAATCCAGAAATTTCACTGAATTTGTGTAAAATATAAATACTTACCCTCAAAAGATAGCCTACCCTTTCAACATACATAATTAATTCTCATTAAAAATGAACCACATGCATTTTTAGAGTAAAGAATATACTGAGGGTAGATCTATTCAGAGACTAAGAATAGACACAACCTCACTCGACCTCCAACTCCCCACCCCATGCCCACTCTAGCTCTCATCTATGAAGCCTGTGAAAACCTAGGAGCTGAGGGCTTCTAGCAACTAGTTTGCCAGTGGCCAGGGCATCTTTCCCCTCTTTCTTCTGGGAACTTTATGAGGCTCTACATATACAACCTACCTGGAAAGAAAACCCTGGTTGAATACATGACAAATGAGCATTTAAGGAGCATTCACCACATACCATGCCCTGTATTAGGCAGTCGACATGTATGATCTCATTTAGCCCTCAAACTTCTGAGGAAATTATCACAATCCTAATTTTACAAGTCACAAAACGGGAACTTCAGGTTAAATAATTTGCTTAATGTCACACTGCTACTTAATAATGGTAAGATGGAGTCTGTTTCTGTATCTTACCAATTTCTCAAAACAAGTGATATGAAAGAAAAGTTGTTGTTTGTTGTTTTTTAGTTGCTAAGTCGTGTTTGATGCTTTTACAACTCCATGGACTGTAGCCCACCAGGCTCCTCTGTCCATGGGACTTTCCCAGGCAAGAATACTGGAGTGGGTTGTCATTTCCTTCTCCAAGCAATCTTTCCAACCCAGAAATCACTCCTGTGTTGGCAGGCAGATTCTTTACCACTGGGCCACCAGGGAAGCCCAAAGGAACAGTATCATTGCCTCAATGCAACACAAGTAACAACACAGGTTTGGTAGAGAATCTGGTGTACCTGAAGGGCAATGGGCTAAATATCTAACTTTAGGAAGTCAAGAGGGAGAAAAGGAAACTATTTATACCAGTCTTGGAGAATCTCCCCTGTTTTAGAGGATGGGAAGGTGGGGCAGCCATGCTCCATGGCTTGTGGGATCTTAGTTCTCCCATCAGAGACTGAACAAGGGCCCTTGGCAGTTAAAGTGTGGAGTTCTGACCACTGGACCACCAGGGAATTCCTATCCCATGAATCTTGATAGTTGTGTTTTCATTATTATTCAGTTAGTTTTTTATTTATGTTTTTTGAGCTTCTGTTATTAAGTACATACAAATATAGAACTGCTGTGTCATTAATATTTAGTGTCTCTTTATCTGCAGTAATATTTTTTGTCTTGAAGCGTTCTTTATCTAATATTAATTAAGAAATGCCAACTTTTTTTTGGTTATTGTTTGCATGTTGTATTTTCCCCCCACACTGTTATTTTCATTCTTTCTGTGTCATTATACTTTAGATATATCTATTAGAGAATATAAGAAATTAGCTTTTACTTTTATATCTTATTCAACAATATGTGCTGATTAGATTTCATTTGTGTTTAATGTAGCTACTGAAATATCTGGGTTTAAATCTATCATCTTACTAAGCGCTCCCTATTTGTCCCACTTACTGGGTTCTTTTTCTAATTCTTTCTTGCCTTCTTTTAGACTGCTTATTTTCAAAAATTATTCTACATTTCCTTCTTTATTTGGAAGTTATACACTCCTTTAGTATTCTTTAGGTGATTCCCTAAGAGATTATACATTCTTAACTATCAAAGTCTAACATTAACTGGTACTTTTATGTTAACTGGTATTTTTACCATCTTTTGCAAAAAATGTAAGAGCATTAGATAACTTAAAAGGCATTATTACTGTGTATTTTAATTCTGTATGTATTATAAACAAATAGGATCTTCTTATTATTATTATTATTTTAAACACAATATTTATTTAGACTCACATACACATTTACCCTTTTCTTTGCTTTCCACTCCTTCCTGTACTTCTGCCTTCTATCTGAAATATTTTTACTTCTGCCATATTTTTTGTGCTTCCTTTAGAGAGAAAATGGGACAAATTCTCTCAACTTTTTACCGAGAATGTCTTCATTTCACCTCTACTATGAAAGATCATTTTTGGCAGATACAGAATTCTAGGCTGACATTTAATTTATTTCATCTCTTTATCATTCTACAGTATTATGGCTTTATTGTTTTAATTAAGAAATCAGCAGTCAGCCTAATGGCTATGCCTTTGAAGTCACTCTTATTTCTCCCACTGGTGGCTTTTGTTTTCACTGTGTTCAGTGTGGATTCCTACTTATTAATCTTCTTTTGAAATTGTACCTTTTGGTAAATCTAGGGCTTTAGAGTCTTTCATCAGTTTTGGAAAGTTAGAAGCCTTTACATTTCAAATATTGCTTCTGACACACTATTATGTTTGCTTCTGGGACTGCAATTACATTTATGTTAGACTTCTTACTATACCTTCAGTGTCCCTTACTCTTTCTCCTGATTTTCTATCCGATTGTCTCTCCATTCTTCAGCATGGTTATTTTCTTATGACCCATCTTCCAGTTCACTAATTCTCTCTTCAGCTATGTTTAACCTGCTTTAAAATCCATACACTGAATTCTTAATTTTGGTTACTTTATTTTTGTTTCTAAAATATCCATACAATGTTTTTTATGCTTTCCAGCTCTCTGACAAAATTCTCCATTTTGCTTATTGTGCTAAATATATAAAGCATAGTATTTTATACTCCATATCAGATTCTTTTATTCTCTAAAGTTCTTTGAATCTGTTTCTATTGTCTGTTATTTCTGCTGGTTTCAATATATATTGTTATGTCTTCTTCTATGTCTGTTCCCCCCCCAATTGTGTCCCCAATGTTGTATTTGTTTTGTTTATAGAAACAACTTGAAGTCTAGAATGATGCTATCTTTCTCCACAAAAAAAATATATATATACTGGCTTGTCCAGGCACTGACAAGGACTAGCAATCCAAGTCAAGGACTGAGGTATTCTGAAACAGAATTACAGGCTCCGTGAGGGTCTGTGTATACTTCCAATGGATCCCTGCTACTAAGATGTAGCTCTGGTAGTATAAGCCCTAACACAATGCAAGGGAAGCAAGGTATCCTCACCCTTCATAGGTCCCAGATACCCTTACACCAATTCCTGCCTCCTCAGCCCTTCAAAGTTGTCAAAAGCACAGCTTAACCTCTTAATCATCCTCTCAGAGCTGACAAACAACCCATGGAAAAGTCATTACTTGTGGCCTTATTTTCTTCTTACCTGCAAATTCCCTCACCAACATCATCCATTCAACTATGAATTTAAGTGAATGATTCTCAAGCTGAATCTTTAAACTTGATCTTTCCCCTAAATTATATTTCCAAACTGAACATTTCCCAACTGGGATACTGATGGCAAGGCAAATCTGGCATATCTTTACTCTCCCCTCCATCAAACCAGCATTTCCTAAAAAGAACATAAATAAATAAATAAATAAATCCTAAGGGTATTTTTTTTTTCTTATGTGTTTCCTATATCAGTTAATAATATCACCATCTTCAATTATGTAGGCTAAAAACTTCCACTATCTTCTACTCTTTCTTTCTTATATGCATATCCAATTGTTAACCCAACCTTCAGAATACCAATTCTATCCCCAAAATACTTTAAAAATGTATCCCTGTTTTCTGCTTTCAATGGCCTAATTTGAATCTTTACCACCTTTTTCCTAAACTATGCCACTAATCCCCTACTATAGTTGCTCTCATTCTAGGGTTTTCCCTTTCAAACTGACCTTACACATTAGTGCTAGATTTATCTTTCATAAATCTGATCACATCACCCCAACCCATAAATCTATATTGCCCTTATTTTACTTCACAGCACTTATTCAGCACAGGGCATTATATATAATATTTATATTTAAAATATAAGATATATAACATATATAATTATGCATTATTTATATATAGGGCTTCCCAGGTGGTGCTAGTGGTAAAGAAAGTGAAAAGTGAAAATCACTCAGTCGTGTACAACTCTTTGCAACCCCATGGACTATACAGCCCATGGAATTCTCCAGGCCAGAATACTGGAGTGGATAGCCAATCCTTTCCCCAGTGGATCTTCTCAACCCAGGTCTCCCACATTGCAGGCAGATTCTTTACCAGCTGAGCCACCAGGGAAGCCCAAGAATACTGGAGTGGGTAGCCTATCCCTTCTCCAGCGGATCTTCCTGACCCGGGAATCGAACTGAGGTCTCCTGCATTGCAGGCAGATTCTTTACCAGCTGAGCTAGTGGTAAAGAACTGCCTGCCAATGAAGGAGATGCAAGAGACGTGGGTTTGATCCCTGGATTGGGAAGATCTCCTGGATACAGAAATGGCAACCCACTCCAGTATTCTGGCCTGGAAAAATTCCAAAAATTGGTTCCTTACATTCCAAAGAGGTGGACACACTGAGCATACACAAACACATACATTATATATATAGGTATAAATTATCCTTGTCTCCTCATTAGAATGTAAGCTCCACAAGGACAGACTAGCACAGTGACCAAAAATCACTCACTGAATGAATAATGTATAACTAATTAATTAATGCAAAACAAATCTAAACTGGTCAACCATATAATTATAGGCATAATTACAGACATCTAAACATCATAATTGTAGACCTTCCCCAATCAGGCTCTAGCTTGGCTTTCTATCTAAATCATTTCTCCAACAAATACTCACTGAGTGTCTGAGTGCTGTACACTCTTCTAGGCATTCAGGATATAGTGCTGAATAAGATCACAGTCTCAATCAACAGGGAATTCACCAGCTATCAGAAGAATAGCATTAAACAATTTATTAGTTACTTACAATTGTGGTAAGTGTTATCAAGGAAAAGAATGAGAAGCTATGAAAGTATATAATAGAGGATATGAACTGGAAGTTCAAGCAAAACTTTCTTGAAGAATTGATATTTGAAGTAAGCTTTGAAAGAGCAGTAATTAAAATATTTATGCAAATGTGTAGGAAGGTCACGGTTAGACCATCCCACGCAGGAGAAACAGCATAATAATAACTATTATTATAATTTTTCTTACTCTTTGATAAGCACTCTGCTTGGAGATTTATATATATTCTCACTGAAACTCACTGTAGCTTTATTTAGCTATTTTTATTCAAATTATACATAAGGAAATGAGGCACAGTAAATTCAAATGACTTGCCCAAGGTCACAGAGTTTTAATTTGAGGGTACTTTCCTAATCCTCACTAAACCCCTCCTGGTACCATATTCATTGGCACCCATATGCATTGGTACATTCCCTCGGATAACTCTGGTATCCTGTCAACAACACAACTGTCTGTCTCCCTCAAGGAATTTGACATTTCTCAGCGAAAAGAACATTATCTTATTCACCTTTCTTTGCCACAGTGATCACAGTAGGCACTCAGTGCCTGCTGAGAGAATCACGAAAACAGTCCAAACTCCTGGTATGTACATTTGGATGGATCAAATTAACTTACTTATACTATGTAGCTTCTACTCTCAAAAATCCATACATGTTTCAGAAAAATAACATGCTCTCAACATAAACTGACAGAAGAAGGAAGAGAAGCCAAAAGACAAGAACAAAGGAAGCACAAGAGCATCTCTGGAGAATCCCAGATTTCCTGGGTGAGGTTACCACTCAGAGCTGGTTCTGATCGGTCTTTGCCCTTCAGGCTACACTCTATTTCCTATTTTCACTCTTCCCTATCTATATCTACTCTCACCCTACTCTGGGCGCCAAGAGGCTGACCTATATGCCTCGAGGCTTCTAGCCAAAGGAAGTCACTGGTAGGAGATGAGGAGAGACAAAAGTAAGGTCAGCGTATTTGTTCCCCAGACTCCCTCATTGTAATACTGCTTTTACTTAAGGTCTCAGTTACTGGCCTTCTCCACATAGCTTCTAGGTCGTGGGTTCCTATAATCTTCCTTATCTCTTTAGGCCAAGGGGTAGTAAAAGAACCAAGCAGGACCAGCATTATCCTTTGTGGTTTCCCTACACTCTGCCCACACTTGTGTAAACAGTCACTTTACTAAGGTATCCTCAAATTATTCTAATTTGAGTGTGCCATCTGTTTTCTCCTGGGACCCTGACTGATACTTTGGCTTGTTGGTCTGACCACAGAATTGAAGCAGTGGAAAGGTGAGATGCAATGATGACGGACTGGAATGCTCAAAGGGAAAGGACAGACAAGGTGGTGAAAGGGACAAACACTGGAGGGACTGTGATTCTGGTTATGGCTTCTTCTTGATAGGAAAACTCAAAAAACACCAAGCTGGAAATTGTCTCTCTACCCTTAGTTGGGTGTCACATCAAACAAGTATTACAGACTCCCCTAAAGAAGATTCTCTAAGATGAATATAATACCTGACATCCCTGGAGCAAGCGTTAGGCACCAAGTTAATCACGGTGCTGACTGTTTGCAGAGAAGAACAATTAAAAATCAGTGGCTTCCCTGTTTTCTTGAAATTGTGCAGATATGCCTTCTCTGTATTTGGAGTTACAACATCATCAAAGGTCTCATCTTTTTACAACCTGTTCCTTTATTCTCTGCACATTGTTTAATGACATCGCATCTCCACGAGGACACACAATCAGAGACTTCACAGAACAGAGGGTTTGCAGCCTTCTTTTAAGACAGTGTGAAAGATCCACTTCAACAAAATAGCTGCCATTTTCCTTTAACTCATCTCCAGTTCACCAACTGCATACTTAGAGTAGAAATCTGCTTCTGCCTTCTCTCTACCGCCAAAATCACTGAAAAGGCTTTTATGGATAGCTGCAAAAGATACTGTAATTTGATAGTCATCTTTTTTTCCTGCTCTAATTATTATTTTAACGGGCTTCTTCTTATTTTAATAGATTTTTTTAATAAAGAAATCTTACTTACAAATTTTAATTAGCTTACTAAATATTCACTGCTTTGGAATAAGTAGTTTAATGAGTAAGGAGACCTCAGACTACTAACTAGCCTGGAGTCTCTAAGTAGCTTAGGGGGAAATGATGCAGCCCTAGTGATATAAGCCCAGCCTGTACCTCACAAACCAGGACTCTGAGCCGGGGCCCAAGGGAAAGAGGAATCACATTGCTTCTTGCAGGAAAAAAAGTAAAAATGTTTTATTTCTTTTTATCAAGAACTTCTATGTAAGAACTTTCAGCTCTCCCACTCACCAAGACTTGTGACTCTTCTCAATTCATTTAACTTCTCTGAACATGCCTCCTCATCAGTAAGGGTTATGTAATTTTTTCCACACTAGACAGTTACAGAAATGGGTCTTCTGTACTGCTTTAAAAAGCTACATTAGTTAGATATCTAAGTTGGATGAATGAATGAATGAACTTAATGCTGCAAATTAAGCACTCTATTATTTCAGGTTCTCATCTGCTAAAAAAGAAAATCAATCTTCTCTTTACAGTACACTTCAATTACAGTAGCGGTGAAGAATAAGTTAACATTTTTCATTCTAAAAACACCTGGCAAAGAAAGGAGGGCCTGAGTTATTTAAATTCAAAATTGGAATCAGGAGAACAATGGAGTTTTTTGTGACTTACTAACTTGAATAATCAAGGCAAGTTAGCTCTATTCCAAAAAGTAAAAGCATATTAATATCTGCCCCACTGATTAGGAATATATGACAATTTTAACTATGATTCTCGGCACTCATGAAATTTCTTTCTTTGTGAACTTTCAGAGTGTTATGTAAAAGGGGAACTCCAGCTTACTAAATCACACTGTGCTATGCTGTATTCAGTCATGTCCCATTCTTTGCGATCCCATGGACTGTAGCCCACCAGGCTCTTCTGTCCATGGAATTTCCCAGGCAAGAATACTGGAGAGGGTGGCCATTCCCTTCTCCAGGGGGTCTTCTCGACCAAGGGATCAAACCCAGGTCTCCTGTATTGCAGGCAGATTCTTTACCATCTGAGATGTCTGTGATACAAATTAATTTAATATGATCCAAACCAAACTCCTGATCTTACGCCAGGACCTATTCCTTCCAAATCCTTCCCCAACACACTTAATGACAGCTTCACACTTCCACTGCTCAGGCCAAAAATATTAAAGTCACCCTATCAGTAAACCCTCAGCTGTACTTTCTCAATTACCTGGAATGCAGCCATCTCTCAGCCTCTACTACTATCATCCTAGTCCAAGCCACCATCATCTTCTGCCTGGATTATTGCAGTGGCATCTTAACTGGCATCTCTGCTTTCCCTTGCCTCCCATCATCTAATGTCAATACAGCACCCATGGTGACCCTGTTAAAACTTAAGTCAGATCATGTCACTCCTCAGTATTCTATCTCACTTTGAGTAGAAGGCCAAGTCATTACCATGGTCTCTAAGGCCTGTACCATTTGGACCTCACAGTCTCTTTGACTTCATTTCCTACCACTTTCCCCACTTGCTCAGGCTACTTTTACCACAGAGCCTTTGCACTTACTGTCCTTTCTGCCTGGAATGTTCTTCACCAATTAGCCACATGGCTTGGTCACTCATCACCTTCAATTTTTACCAAAAGCTATTTTCTCAGGAGGAGTTTTCCTTACCACTCTATTGAAAATTACAGCCTTTACCTTCCTATTCTCCTTCCTTCCTTTTGCTCCATAATGCTCATCCTTTTCTAACTTATAATTTCATTTACTTACTTTACCTGTTTGTATCCTACCAGGAAAATCCAAGTTCCATAGGAGCATATTTGTTGCTGTTGTATAAATAACCTTTTAGTCAATTTAAAAATATATACACAAAAAAAGGGGCACACATTATAAGTACAGTGCTTGGTAAATTTCCATAAAGTAAATACACCCATGGAACCATAATTTAGATTGAAAAACACTCCCCATTCCAATTTTAATTTCTAACACTAAGATTAATTTTGCTTGCTTTTGAACTCTGTAATAAACTATACATTAAGTGCCTGACTTCTTTCAATCAGCATTATGTAATTACATATAGTTTAGTTCATTCATTCTCATTGTTACATAATATTCCAAATATATACAAATATATCACTTTTATTTATCCATTTTCCTACTGAAGGATCTTTCCGTTGTTTCTAGTTTGGCTATTACACTGTTGATAAGGATATTCATATTTATATATATCTTTCAGTGACATGTGTACACAATTCTATCAGGTAGGGCAGGGGGTTCAGCCTGTAAAGTTCACAGATGTCTCTTCCATCCATAGCAAAGAATCTGATACATAATAGGTGTTATAATACATTTTATTTGCTTTCGGGTGGTTTTTGTTTGGCCACACTGAACAGAATGCAGAATCTTAGTTCCCTGAACATGGATCGAACTTACGCCTCCTGCAGTGAAAGCACAGAGTCTTAACCACTGGACTGACAGCAAAGTCCCAACAAGAAAATTTTTGTTAACAAATGAATGGAAATATTATTTTAAGAATTCTGCTATTTAGATTTAATAATTCACATATGACTTCCTAGGCTTATATGTGTAGGTTTATAATGCAAAAAAATTAAGTTAACCTCTACAAATCTATCACAACTTAATAAATACACTACCACAATGACAAACCCAGACAGCATATTAAAAAGCAGAGACATTATTTTGCCAACAAAGGTCTGTCTAATCAAAGCTATGGTTTTCCCAGTAGTCATGTATGGATATGAGAGTTGGACCATAAAGAAAGCTGAGCGTGGAAGAACTGATGCCTTTGAACTGTGGTGTGGGAGAAGACTCTTGAGAGTTCCTTAGACTGTAGGAAGAGCAAACCAGTCAATCCTAAAGGAAATTAGTCCTGAATATTCATTGGAAGGACTGATGCTGAAGCTGAAACTCCAATATTGGCCACCTGATGTGAAGAACTGACTCATTTGAAAAGACCCTGATGCTGGGAAAGATTGAATGCAAGAGGAGAAGAGGATGACAGAAGATGAGACGGTTGAATGGCATCACCAACTCGATGAACATGAGTTTGAGCAAGCTCCGGGAGTTGGTGATGGACAGGGAAGCCTGGCATGCTGCAGTCCATAGGGTCGCAAAGAGTAGGACACAACTGAGTGAATGAACTGAACTGAACCAACAATACCACTATAACTCTTTAAATATTTCTTTCCAATCCCATTCGAATCAATAATATTTTTTATCATTTCATTTCTTTCTTTATATTTAACCATGCACCCCCTAAATAATATGCTGTTTATTTGGTTTTTAACTTTATAAAAATATCATATTATATATAGTCTGCAATTTGCATTTTCACTTCAATATTGGAATTCACACAAACGTGTATAGTGTATTGCTATAAATCACTTTTTCATACCTATACAGTAATCCATTGTAGGATTATATCACAGTGGGTATATCTGCTTCTTCAGTCAATGAAAAATTGGCTTATTTCAATTTTTTTGTCATTTCAATGTTACTATGAATGCTTCCACAAGTCTCCTAATATACACAACAAGGTTTTCCAGGGCAATTTCACATAAAGGGGAAATTATGGATTGAATGATATGTGTATATTCAAAGGTATAAGATAATGCCAAGTTTTCCAAAGTGGCTATACCAATTTATATTTCTACCAATGATGTTTAAGGGTTCCTGCTGCCATATATATGTACCAACCAATGTGCAGGACTCTATATAGTCAGTGTTAGGATTTTTTTTGCCAACCTACTCATATAAATGTTACTTTAATACAGTTTTGAAATCATGGATTCTTGATAACTATCTTCTATGAAATCCTTGTGTTTTTGGCCTATTTTTCACTAGGACACCTTTTTCTTATTAACTTATAGGAGTTCTATATATTTTGGATTTTAATCCTCTTGCTTATACACTTACAAATATCTTCTTACAGTTTGCGGACTGTCTTCACATTTTAAAAAGGCTTTATCTGAAATAATTTCATACTTGCAAAGGAAGCTGCAAGAATAAAAATTGTAAAGAATGTGTATGCATCCCCTTGACCCAGATTCATCTGTTATTAACATTTTATCACATTTGTTTTATCATTGTTGGGCTCTCAAGCACACAGACTCTCTCATACTGTGTGTGTGTATGTGTGTATATATATATATATATATTTGTATCTGTTCATATACATAAATATGAAGGACAAACTTCGGGAGATGGTGAGGGACAGGGAGGCATGGTGTGCTGCTGTCCATGGGGTCGCAAGGAGTCAGACATGACTGACAGACTGAACAATACAATACAATATACATACATACACACACCTATATGCATATGTGTGTGTGTGTGTATAAACACACATTTTTTTCCCTGAACCATGAGGGTAAATTATTGAATATATACACCATGGCCCCTTACTCCTAAGTGAGTCACTGTGTATTTCTTAAGACTAGAGATGTTCTCTTGTATAACCACAGTACAATTACAACAGACTGGTTCCAAATAGGAAAAGGAGTACATCAAGGCTGTATACTATCACCCTGCTTATTTAACTTATATGTAGAGTACATCATGAGAAATGCTGGGCTAGAGGAAGCACAAGCTGGAATCAAGATTGCCAGGAGAAATATCAATACCTCAGATATGCAGATGACACCACCCTTATGGCAGAAAGTGAAGAGGAACTAAAAAGCCTCTTGATGAAAGTGAAAGAGGAGAATGAAAAAGTTGGCTTAAAGCTCAACATTCAGAAGACGAAGATCATGGCATCTGGTCCCATCATTTCATGGAAATAGATGGGGAAACAGTGGAAACAGTGTCAGACTTTATATTTTGGGGCTCCAAAATCACTGCAGATGGTGAGTGCAGCCATGAAATTAAAAGACGCTTACTCCTTGGAAGAAAAGTTATGACCAACCTAGATGGCATATTCAAAAGCAGAGACATTACATTGCCAACAAAGGTCCGTCTAGTCAAGGCTATGGTTTTTCCAGTGGTCATGTATGGATGTGAGAGTTGGACTGTGAAGAAGGCTGAGCACCAAAGAATTGATGCTTTTGAACTGTGGTGTTGGAGAAGACTCTTGAGAGTCCCTTGGACTGCATGGAGATCAAACCAGTCCATCCTAAAGGAGATCAGTCCTGGGTGTTCAGTGGAAGGAATGATGCTAAAGCTGAAACTCCAGTACTTTGGCCACCTCATGTGAAGAGTTGACTCATTGGAAAAGACTCTGATGCTGGGAGGGATTGGGGGCAGGAGGAAAAGGGGATGACAGAGGATGAGACGGCTGGATGGCATCACCGACTCGATGGACATGAGTATGCGTGAACTCTGGGAGTTGGTGATGGACAGGGAGGCCTGGCGTGCTGCAATTCACGGGGTCGCAAGGAGTCGGACATGACTGAGGGACTGAACTGAATATAATTTGTAGATAATTATAAATAATTTATATTATTTATAAATAATTCCTTTATGGTATTTTCCCCTCCAGTAGAGGATCCAGTCTAGGGTCAAACATTGCATTTACATGTGATGTCTCTTTAGCCTCTCTTAATCTAGAATATTTCCATGGTCTGTCTTTGATATTTTTAAAGACCACTACTCCTTCCTCACTTTTTTTCCAACTAGAACATTCCTCATTATGGGTTTGGCTGATGTTTTGATGTTTTCTAGTGATTAGATTCAGGTTACATTCCAGGGCAAAATACTATATAAATGTCCATTTGTCCCTCTTTGATAATGTTGATTCTAATCACCTGGTCAAGGTTTTATTCTATTTTCCCACTCTATAATGGCCTTTCTAAAAAATATCCCTTGTAACTAAAAAAGGCCTATGAAGAGGAGAGATACTTTAATACCATATTCATTATACAAATATCCTCCTAGATTTAATATCTGTTGGTAATGTTTGCCTGATATAATCTTTACTAAAATGGTTGCATCTTGTTGATGTTTCACAATCTTTATTAAGTACTTTGACAAACATCCTACCACTGGATTTATCAACCTTTTCCCTTGTTGCTTACACATTTTATCGTTTTAAAGACTATTCTCAAAGTACTAAAGATATTTCCTTACATTTTCTTCTGAGAATTCCTTTCTTATTCCTTAAGTATTTTAAGCAATATTTTTATTTCAAGCAATAAAGAATAAACCAATTTCATACACTTTAAATCTAGCAAAAAATATTGCTATAGTTGTCAATTTTCAGTGGGTTTCAATATTTTAAAGTTAGCTTTGTCTATTAACAACTTCTGGATTCTAACTTTAATTGTACTTTAGTATGATGCATATTTAAAACACTGTTTTTTTTCTTTAGAAATTAGTTCACCTGTCAGGTCTGGAATATTCTCTGCTTTCACAGAGAAATTAAACAACTTAAAAGGATACTAATTAAAAAGGCTAGCAACTGGACTTTCCAGGCAGTCCAGTGGTTAAGACTCTGCTTCCAATGCAAGGGGCACAGGTTCAACTCCTGGATGGGCAACTAAGACCCTGCATGCCACACAAGTCAGGGGAGGAGGAGAAACGCGAGCAACTTATGTCTTTAATAGTGAAAATAACACTGTTTCCATGTCAGAGATGTGGGGAAAAGGGAATAGTGGAGGGGAAATAACACTTTTAAGCGTGAAAAAGTAAAACGGAGAGGAAATTGTCACAATTTACACTGAATCTTACACTGATTGTTGAAATTCTCCATTTGAAACGCTGATTGGGGAGAAAAAAAGGTCATAAAGTCTGCTTTTTGGACAAAGAAATATATCTATGTCTATATTATTTCTAATTGATGCAATTACTAAAAAATTCCCAAAACTTAAGCTATTTTTCTATGAAAAATCAACAGAATGAATATAGTAGTGAATGATTTTCTTTTTTAGGAAAAAAAAAAGGTAAATGGGATCCTAACCTATTTTAGGGGAGAAGGCGATGGCACCCCACTCCAGTACTCTTGGCTGGAGAATCCCATGGATGGAGGAGCCTGGTGGGCTACTATCCATGGAGTTGCGAAGAGTCAGAAACAACTGAGCGACTTCACTTTCACTTTTCACTTTCACGCACTGGAGAAGAACATGGCAACTCATTCCAGTGTTCTTGCCTGGAGAATCCCAGGGACAGGGGAGCCTGGTAGGCTGCCGTCTATGGGGTCGCACAGAGTCTGACACGACTAAAGTTGACTTAGCAGCAGCAGCAGCAGCCTATTTTAGAAGTACAGCAAAACTTCCCTAGTTCAGAATAGTCAGAAGGAAACTTTTCTTACTCGTTACACAAGCATGTGTTAACAAATCCTACATAACATACACAAGAAGCAAGTACAACCAGTGAAAAACCAGGATTATACTGATTTTTGAAAAAATGTATATAATGTGTTAAACTCCAGTGGTGAACATGTTATAGAAATAAAAAAGAAAGCAAGAAAGGGAGTAGAAGCATGAAACATCTTAATTTGAACGGGACCCACAAACATCTGAATTCTAAGTCAGAGAGAGCTACTGGGATTAGCAGGTGTAAACTATTATGAATAGGGTGAATAAACAGCAAGGTACTACTGTATAACATAGGGAACTATATATAGTCAACATCCTGTGATAAACCATAATGGGAAAGAATACTAAAAAAGGAATGCCTTGTGACTTGGCTGTACAGTAGAGATTGGCACAACACTATAAATCAACCCTACTTCAATAAAAATAAAAACACCGATATGAAACTTTCATTAGAATGTGAAAGTTTAGAATCATGAACTTCAGATCTATATGAATGTTTATTTAGAGGCTACATTAAAATTTGTGTCACATGACTTCTAGGCACCATTAAAATTTCTGCCGTGAGTGAGCTTTTCCGTGTCACTGCAAGAACTGGTTGACTACTGCATTTGCTTGCTATAAAGAAATCTTATTGAAGTTATAATCTATAAACAATAATATGAGGACTTAAAGTAAAATTATATTTTAGAGCTAATGCCAATAGAATATACTTATTTTTTAAGGAGGTACAGTTACTTGGTTATTTATTTGTCTCCAACTCTCAGTCTAAAAAGCAAGTCTGGGATTTCCCTGGTGGGTCCAGTGGTTAAGAATCTGCCTTCCACTGCAGGGGAAGTGGGTTCAATCCCTGGTTGGGGAACTAAGATCCCACATGCTAGTGGAGCAATGGGGCCCATGTGCCACAACTATTGAGCTCATGCCACAACTGGAGAGTCCGTGTGTCACAAGCAAAGTTCCTTCATGATGTAATGAAGATCCCACTTGCTGCAACTAACACCTGATGCAGCCAAATACATTAAAAATAAAACAAGTCTATCGGCCTAAAATTAAGTGTATTTGTGTTAGAAGATGAAAGCTAACTTCCAGGGCACGATTTATTACAAATAGACATTTTTAAAAATAACAACAACAAAAGCAGGGATAGCATGAATTTAATTCTTCCATTTCATGGATAACAAAAAAGCAAAGAAATCTTTGAAACCCAAATATCATAGCACGGTTATCAAGAAAGGACTTGGAGAACTCCTCAAAGCTTTCATCACAGAGCTATATGAAACTTCCTTTTGACAACAAACACGTTGGTTTCTCACTGGTAGATTAGACCGGTCATCTAAATCGGGAAAGCGAAACTCCATGCTGTTTACCGAAGAGTCATGTGAGGGTAAACCACGTCTCTCCCCTAAGTATGTTTCTGTTCTTTCTAGAGATATACGCTAGGGAAGCGGGGATCATTTTGATTCTTTGACATTTAAGGTGAAAAGAAATTATCTAAGCTTTAAAAGCTTGCATAAAAATGTGGAAATATCTATGTCTTCCTTATATCTTCTTTGGTGATGAAACATCTGGATATGAAATTTGATGAAAACGCCCTGAGGAGAAGAGCAGGGTTCCTACAGCCAACGGAGGAACACGACGCACCTGTGGCACCCCTCTCACCTGGGACACTGTGATGCTGCACTTCTTGGCCAGCTCCTCTTTGGCTTCTTCACTGGGGTAGGGGTTGCTGAGGTGTGAGTAAAAATATTCATTCAGGATTTCTGTGGCCTGTTTACTGAAGTTACGCCTTTTTCGTCTATGAAGGAACCAAAAGGAGAACAGTAGTTATAATCCACATTAACCAAAGAGGGATATATTACTTAGGATTATACAAAAAAAAAGTTAGATTTCTATTTTTTAACATTCTCAGGGTCTCATGTATCATCATGATATTGTAAATTGTACTCTTGGCATTCTCCAGAGAACTATCCAATTCACATTAAGATGTAGGATAACTAAGAAAAACTCTAGAATGTAAAGCACAATTCACTTCACTATTTAATTTATTCAACAAATACTTATTAAGGATCTAATGTGTTCTAGATATTCAATAAGGATACAGTTATAACAAAACAGATAAGGGCTACAAGGGAAGTTTATAGGAGATTAGAGAGTTAGGAAAAGAAAGACATTAGATAAGCACCACAGAAATAAATATTTCTAAATTATGGTGATCATGTCAAGTACCATGAAGAAAAAGTATAAGGTATAATGAAAGTGTCTAAGAAGGAAACCTAACACAGATTATGAAGTCGGGAAGGGTGTCCTTGAAGGAGTGACATTTAATCTGAGAACTGGACAGTGTGTATGAGTTAGTCAGACAAAGAGTAGAAGGAAGAGAAATAAGCAGAGGCAATGGTCTTCAAACAGGAAAAAAGCTTGGCCAGTCTAAAGGGCTAGAGGAGGCTGGAGCACAGTAAAAAATCAGGAAATACATGAGATGAGTCTGGAAGGATGGACAGGGGCCAGATTACACAGGCTTAGTGGATCCTCTATGGATTTTTGAATTTTATTTTAAGTGCAATAGGAAGCTATTAAAGGTTTTAAGTTTTACATTTTAAAAAGATCATTGTGACTACTGAGAATAGCTGGAGGAGGGCATGAAAGGAAATGTAGAGATATTTAAAGAGACAACAGCAATGGTCAAACTGAGAGATGATTGTAACCTGGCAACAGGGTAAGAGTAATGGAAATAAAAAGATTCAAGCTCTGTTTGAAAAGTAAAAGCAACAGGACTTAATAATAAATTGGATGGGGGGAAAAAGTGGGGGAATACAGAGAAGGAAGGTAAGGGGAAAAAAATACGTCAAAGATTTCTGGATTTTTCTTCTTAAGTAACTGCCTGGTCCCAGGTATGATTTGCTCACCAGGGAAAAACTAAGGGAGGACAAGTTCTTTATTTTTATTGGGAGGGGGTGGCAGAATGTCAGAAGATCAAGTATTTGCTGACAAGGTATTTCAAATAGCAAAAATGTCATTTATATTTGGGTCTTATTATTAAGATTTTAAAGAATTCCAGTGTGAAAATTAGCCTCTTTCAGATTTCACTTTAAATTAAATTCTCCAGTAACTAGAAAACACTTTCCCCAAATAATTTTCCTAATACTGTCTTACAAATAATCTTAATGATCTTAATTGTGATAGCATACACTCAGGAAAGACAGTATCAGTAGGCAGTTGTAAGTGTGCATACCCTACAAGATTCTTCTAGTTAAAATGATATCACTAACATGGCAGGTTAAGTATGTGATCTCTGTTTCAACATTAAGGGAGAGTCAAGGGAGCAAGAAATCTAGGTCTGATCAAAACATCTCAAGTTATGAGACCTGAAATTTCTTAATTTCAATAATTTTTTGGAAGGTTAAACCACTGTATCCTGAGGGATGAAGAAGAGAGTCAAAATCTATTTGGGGATTAAAATCAACAGGATTTGATGATGAGCTGGATAGGGGAGGCGGTGAGGGAAGACACAGGTGAAAAGAAACGTACACCAAGAAGAGCAATCAGCATTTTAACAGGAGTCAGGCATTGTTGACAGGAAAAACAAAGCCCTTTCCTGGGGCTTACAAGAGGAACAGTCTGGTGAGTGGGTGAGTGGGAGTGTAGGGTAGAAAAGGTCTAGAATAGATACTTAAACTGTCAAACCTACAAGTAATTGCCTGGCCCACTGATAATGCTTGTTGAGACAGTATAGTAATGACCTGCTTGTAAAGGTTTTTGGCTGCCTATGAAAACTTGGAAGATCAGTCACACCAGGCTCACATTCTCAGGAGGCAGCCAGCTAATTTGTGGCTGTCCCCTCAGATGTGTACCCATTTCTCTAATCCTCACTGCCCCTCATCCAGCCACTCCACTCAATTCCATTACATGTAAATATGTGAGCTTGTGATTCAGTGTAAAACATGGAATCCAGCAGCAAGACCGGGTACGGTGGAGCGAATCACACAAGGGCATTTCTTTGGGAAATGAAGACTTATGAAAGGAGGAATGAGCAGAAACATATTGGGAGAGTAAAGATAAGTTTGGCTCGTTTATTGACATTGCCTAGGAGTGGTTGGTTTTAGAAAACACGAAAAAACCTCAGAGAACAAATTTATGGGCAGAATAGAATAACTCACCCCAGACGGCCTGGCTGCATCCAAACTATAGCCCTTCTACTAGAAGAGTAGAGGGACTGACACAAATTTATCCCTAACTGTTCTACACCGCTACATGCGTCGGCCTGTCCAATTACCAAGAAAATGTGAGTATGGCTTTACAAAAAGCCAGGGTGAGCAAGGGGATCATATATCTGAACGAGCATGTTTGCCTGGAGCAGAAAAACCTTGCCTTCTCAGTGCAGAGGGCTTGCTGAGAGGCACTACAAGAATAGATGGAAGTAAAGCTCAGTATTTGCATTCACTCAAAGGGGTAAGAGAGAACTCAGTCTTATACTTCATTTATTTTTTAGAAAAACATTCTTTAGAAAATTTCCATTAAGCATTTCCCCTAAGCTCCCCTTCATTCCCCCAGGCTTCACCACTCTCTAAATGGCTGTGCCTCAGGCCAGTGTGCAGTGATGCCTCTGTCCCGGGTCTGTGTCCCATAGGCCTTACAACATTCCTAACGGCAATCTCGGTGGGAGAAGGGACTCTGCTTCAAGCTTTGCCACGGCCTCACCCTGGCTCTGCTCACTCTGGCTTGTTAACTTCCTTTCTCTTCTTGGAAGAAGTATAAATCATTTAGGTGTATACATTATGAATGCAGTTATGTGAAGAAAAAAAAAAGCATGCATGTTGACAAGAATGGGAAACTATCTGTAGAAATAAGAACAGCAGCTGTGTTAGGAAAGATTTCTTTCTGAAGACAGTACTTTAAAAATTTTTTTTATTTTTAATTAGAGGATAATTACTTTACAATATTGTATTGGTTTCTGCTGTACATCAACATGAATCACCTATAGGTGCCTATATACGTCTCCTTCCTCTGAAGAAAATACTTTTAAATATCTTTGTTGCATAATACTTTTCATTAAAGTGCTCAATGTTTACAATTTAAGAATGGTTTTGGTTTCCTAATGCTACTTCCTTAATGCTTTGAGCTATTATAAGTAGTAAGTGGAATTATTCATTCATCTAGTTAGTCAATAAAGAATTTTTTGCAGTTTTACACTATAAGACACTGGAATTGTGGGGAATGGATATGTATAAGACTTGGCCATTGCTGTCAGTAACAGCGTAACTTACTCGGGAAGAAAAGAAATGATCCTGAAAAGCTACAGTAAAGGCAGTCTGAATGAAGTTTGGTCTGGAGAATGCTATCAACACAGTATCAGTGTTCATGAGAAGGCATGGACCAGTCCAGTGGAAGGATTAAAGTGGGCTTCCTAAAAGGGACCATTTAGGCCAGGCCTGGAAGGATGACCACGGTCTCACTAAATCAACAAACATTGAGCGTTGCCTCAATTCCAGGCTCCATGCTAGACACCCTCACAGACGACAACTCATTACTGGTGACCAAGTTGGGGAAATGGTTGGAGAGAATACGACTTGTTGTGGAAGGCTGGGGATAGGAGTTGAGGGGTGGTAGTGGAAGAGGTGGTTAGGCAGAGGAAAAGGAAGAATTCTAGTCAGAGGAAATGGCTGAGACCAAGAGGTCTTTCATTTTGGATTAAACAGAGGAAAGAACAATTTAGTGATATATTAAGAGCACTAAAAATGTTCACATTTAGATCTAATAATTCCATTTCTGAGAATTAATCCTTAGGAAATAATTCTAAAGATCACAAAGGTTGAAAGCATAAAGATTTTTACTGAAAGACTAACTGCAATAAAAATCTATCTAAAACAGTACCTTCTCTCCGTCATCTTCTCTCCCTTTACCTTGCTTTTTCCTCATAGCATTTACCATTCTATCATATTTCATTACATTACTGAGCAAAATACTATAGCATATTTGTTTACTTGTTTATTGCTTATTTCCCCAGGTAGAATGTAAACTCAACTGGGGCAAGTAAGTTAACCAATCTTGTTTATCTTTATATATCCTCAGTACAAATAAATATTTATAGAAGGAAAGAAGAAAGGAAGTGGAAGGAAGAGGTTATCATGGAAATTAACAGGAACAACTTAAATGCTCAAAAATGAAAAAATGTCTAAGTTAATTATTTATTATATATCCATCTGGTAGACTTCAACAATTAACATTTAAAATAGTTTATATTATATGAAAAATGTTTACCTATTCATGGTAAGTTTTTAAAAAAGCCAACTAAATTATGCATATTGTACCATCACAAGAACATGAAACTAAAAAAGTACCACAAACCAGAAAGGAATATATTAACACATTTACAGTGACTTTCTTTTCCCATTGGGTAGTTAAAAAAGTGATTGTCTTTAATCACTCATCCTTCTAGTCTACATGTTTTCCAAATTTTTCATAGTGAGCTTGGTATTTGTTAAATAGGAAAAATAAGAAATAAAACTTAAATCGTAACAACAACAAAAAAGTAATCTGGGCCGCGACAGGTCACATAAGGCCTCAAATGCCAGGTTAAGTTGTGTGCATGTGTTATCCAACAGTGAAAAACTACTGCAGTTTTCAAGTAAAGCAATGAGTCCATCATAAAAGGGCTATGGAGGATGAGCGGAAGTAAAGTACAGTGGGATGGTACTGTGCTAGCCTAGGGACGAAAGGATGAACACGAACTGAGCAGTGCAAGTTTGGATGGAAAAAAAGAGCCAATACAAGAAATGCTGAAAACAAAGCACTGGTGAGTTCCAGTGACTCGTTCAGTATAGAAGAAGGAACCAAAGACGGCAGAACAGGAGCATAATCAGGTAGCATCTTTCCTATCTGGCTCCAGGGAAGAGCTCTGGCATGAAGACTGTTCCTCACATCTTATTTTCCAGTTGAGATGCTAATTTAGCTATTTTCTTTAATACTGTGAAATTTGGACAATGTTTATCACCTCTGTGAGATTCCAAGGGAGAGAAAGAAAAATAAAATAGAAACCCCTTTACAATGTTGAAGACTGATCGCAAGCTTTAGCAATGCCCAGGAGGATTTCCTGTAGAGGCAGCATAGAGTAGGAACTTGACAGTTCCTCTGTTATGTCACCCAGTAGGTCTAACACATCATATGCAATTTATTACCTAACTCCTGTGAAAACTGGTGAAAGCTTCAGATAAAAGAGAAATATGTATCCCTACAGGAGAAACTCAGAAGCTTTCCTCTAGATTTGGAAAAACAGAGTTTGGGGTTTTGTGGTAACTAAAATACCACTTCCTCCTTAGAAATATCTGTATCTTGAAGGATTTTCTTCTAATATGCACAAGCAACATAATATTAAGAAATTCTTAGAAAACAAACCTGCATTAAAACAAAGTTACATACTGAATGTTATCCTTAAAAATACTTTTTAGCATCAGAATTAAAAGGCTACATATTACTAAGTCATTATTAGCAGCACTAACACTATTTGTTTCCTGAGACACCAGAAGGTGAAGTGTTAGTCGTGTTCCACTCTTTGTGACCCCATGGACTGTAGCCTGCCAGGTTCCTCTGTCCATGGAATTCTCCAGGCAAGAATACTGGAGTGGGTAGCCATTCTTTTCTCCAGGGGATCTTCCCAATCCAGGGATTGAGCCCAGGTCTCCTGCATTGCAAGTAGACTCTTTATCATCTGAGGGAAGTCCAAATTGAGTCACCAAATTGGCAGCTAATAGCACTACCACCTCCAGACAAGAAGAGGCTTGACACTGCAGGCACCATGAGGTGAATTACCTATCCATTGTAGAGAAGGGCTCTCATAGCCAAATTAAAGAAGAATCTAAGACCAACTGGCCAGAATTACATAAAATAATATACAAAGAGTGAAAAGGAAAAAAAAAAAAAGCCATGCAATGGATTTGTGGCCTCACATACCTGGCATCAAGGAACCTTGATCTTAAAATCATAACTGCTTCACAAGTACTTTGTTTGAGCTGCATCTGAATGGAACTAAATTTTCGATGGATGATGCCCACCATTCTTTCAATCTCTTTTGGGGATATGGGACGTGTTCTACTCTGTTCTCGGAGAAGGTTCATCACGTGTGTAGTGAATTCATTACATGCCTGTAAGGGGGAAAAAAAAAATCACTCCTTAGGAATCTGGTATTTTTTATTATCACACCCAGACATTAACTCATCTGAATTTCTATCTCATTTGCAACCGCCAATGGCATTATGTAGTAGGTAAAATGAAAACTAAGACACATGTGAAACGGCAGTGATAACTAGATAGGGGCACCAGGACTCTGGAACTATGAAAGCCCAGGCATGCAAGGAAACAGCACTCAACTGCCCTTCCTACCACTTTCAGCCCACTTTCAAAATGAGGTTTTCCCACTGGAGGATGCTCTGTGCCAATTTCTATATATAAGTACAGATATATGTTTTATGTTAATACTAAGCATCTCCTATTTCCTCTGGGGTTTTACTCAACTTATGTTTACTGAAACACTATGAAGTTCAAACTCTTCCAAACGCAGTAAAAGGACACATAAACGAGCAAGATGTGGATCTGACCTTCAGTGCGATAAAATGTATAAAAACGAATTCTTAAACAGGCAGGCCATGCAAAGCATCACAGGAAGAGTGTTCCCTAAGTTCCAAAGAGTAAGTATTCTCATTGGGAAACAAAGATCACTTCATGGCAAAAAGTGAAATCAGGGCTTTAAAGAATGGGTAAGATTTTTGAAAAGTGGAATAAAGGTGGAAATCAAGAGGAATTAAAGGCACAAGAAAGAAAGAAAAAAAAAAACCCTGGAAATAATGGTATGAAGCTAGTTCAGAGGGACAGAGAAGAGGGTACAGGAGAAGAGGGAGTTCAGATTTGCACTAGCAGATAAAGGGCCTTGGATGCCATGCCAGCGTCCTAGTATAACATAGCTGTGGTGTGGGCCTTATTTGTGGATCTACACCATTTCTGAAAGAGGGATAAAACAGCTCAACTCCTCAGGGAAAGGGCAGCAGGAAAATAAGGATCAGATGTGGGTCTCAAACATTTTAGTTAAAAATCCTGTCCCTGTCTCTTTCAGCTCACCTGTATTCTTTAGATCTACAAAACCACGTAACTCGGTCTACACAGATATCCAGTATCACCTTGGTGAATAAAGCATCTGTCTATATCTCTGCATAAAAACGATACCTTCTGATATTTTTTTTTTAAAGACAGGAGATTCTGCGTCTTATTGCATGGATGCTTAGCAGGTTAAACAGAACAATCGTTGGTCATGGCAAGACATATTTTGAAGATATAACATTATATGATAATTAATAACACAATTTCCCTACAGACATCCTGAACATATAGAACAGGATGGTTTTTCTAACTGCTCATGAGAGAACTAACTTTTAAGGATGCTGTTTCGGTTACTTTAAGTGGAGCTTTTATATAAATATTTCTAAGGTGAGGTAAAATGAGTCTTGCTTACCAGTTAAAGTTTTTATGTTTTAAGTATGTATAAGTTTTAAGAAATTTAAAGTTCCTTTAAAGTGGTGATTCTGGGATTCTTCAGAGTATGGATTTGCACAGCACTCATGGTAGGCATTCAATAGCCACCTATGGATTGGTGGGGTTTTGTATTACAATTCAAGAGTAATGTTGATTAATATCTATAAATACATTATCCCTGACGAATCTTTATAACGGACGAATTTTTAACCTGCAGTCCATGGAGAGGTCTAGAGTGTCCAGGACACTCCTTCAAATCTTATTTAAGTTGTATGCACATTTGTCTTTCCTGAGGGGACAACCTGTGGGGTTTTCCTTCTCATTTCAGATTCTTAGCCAGTCTACAATTTTAAAAGGCTAAAAATTATTGTCTGGGGTTATGGGACAGTAAAATGTTAAGGAACTTTGTAGGTTTAAAAGTGGAAGTTCTTTCCGTCTTTAAGGAAACCATAGTAAAGAGAAGCAAATTTAAGATTTTCCCCACTATATTATCAACATAGAGTATCTTGCGCCAAGCTGAAAATAAGTGGTCATCCTGCCAAGAAATATACATATAATTTTTTTTGGTACTTTCTCAAAAGAGATGTTCATATAATTTAAAATTATATAATTTGATAAACTCCAGTCCTCAGTTTTCTTATTAGTAAAATGAAGAAAAGAAAACTAGAATAGCAAATTGAAATCAGCAAATTTGGATATAGACTTTTATAAGTTAGTTCTAGAAGATGTTAATACAGTATGTTTGGGAAATGGGGAGTTAACCATAATTTAAAATTTGTGGGGAAGGGGCAGGATTCTTCAGTACTTTCAATATGCCAACATACATCATCATAAATCTTCAAGGGAGAATGGTGTATCCAACTTTGACCAAATAAATTTGGTCACAAAACCTCTTCTATCTGGAGCAGTGCTGTCTAATAGAAGAATATTGTGAGCCACATATGAAAAAAGAATTTTTTGGTCATTTAATGTTTTTGCTATTGCATTGACTATTTTCCAAATGTGTTTTATTTTTCACATATGAAATTATAATTTTTCTAATAGCCACATTAAAAAATAAAAAAATCAGGTGCAATTAATTTTAACAATGTGGTGGTAGTTTAGTCGCTTAGTCGTGTCCAACTCTTTCGCAACCCCATGGATTGTACCCTGCCAGACTCCTCTGTTCAGGGGATTTCTCAGGCAAGAATACTGGATGGGGTTGTCATTTCCTTCTCCAGGGGAATCTTCCCAACCCAGGGATCGAACCCTGGTCTCCTGCATTGCAGGCAGATTTTTCACCACTGAGCCACCAGGAAAGCCCAATTTTAACAACATATTTTATTTAACCCAATATATGAAAAATATTAACATTTCAACACATAATAGTATCTTTAAAAAACTGCTAATGAGATATGTTCCATTCCTTTTTTTTCACACACTTTGAAACTCAGTATATATTTTACATTTACAAAAGCACATCTCATTTCAGAGGAGCTAGATTTCAAGGACTCAACAGCTTTTTATGACTAGTGGCAACCATACTGGACAGCACAGCTCTACAGCACCTTGTGGGCCAACATACTAAGAAAAATTCTCTGGGAAATAGTATACTAAGTAATCTTTGATGTTCCTTCTCATTCTTTACTACCATACATACACATAACCCCCCCAAACACAACCACAACCACAGAAGGCAGTTTCACTTAGGAATGTCTTGATAAAGCAAGAGAAAGTATTCATTTTATTACATCTCAGTCTTTGACTACATCTTCAACATTCTGTGTGATAAAATGGAAAGCGTACCAAAAGGACTTCAACTGCTCATCAAGGATGGGTGTCTTGAGAAAAAGCTCTCATGTGATTGTTTAAGTTGTGAATTGATGTCGTCTATTTCATGGAATACCATTTTTATTTGAAAGTAAAATCGACAAATTATTATAATTTTTCTGATTTGGGTATTTGGTAGATATTTTCTCAAAATGAACCAAGCAAGCTTGTCACATCAAAGAAAATAGCTGACAGTAGTTGTGCCAATGGTGAAATTCTGGAAAACCTGCATCTACTACCTTGAGCTTTATAGTTTCCTAGCAGACTTTCTGATTAATTTGGTATTGATATTAATAAATATGACATTTTGATGTTATATAAGGTGTTAACATTAGAAGATATACATAACTCAGTGAACCATTATTTTTCAAATGATCGATGCATGATGTTACAAAAATATGCATAAGTAAAAGATCCATTCAAAGTGTGCACTAGACCAATAGATTTTAAAGGAACTGAGTACAAAAAGTTGGTATGATTTCAGACTCATAGCTAATATTTAGGATACTACAACTTGTCAAGTTTTGGTATAATACAAGAGAATAATATCCATAAGTATTTTAAAAGGCTATCAATACACCCCTCCCTTTTCCAATAACATATTTGTGTGAAGACAGGTGTTCTTCATATACGTCAACCACAGGAAAGGAGACTGACCACAGAAACACATTTAAGAATCCAGGTGACTTCTATTAAACCCAACATGACAAAATTTTGCAAAAATGTAAAAGCAATGACATTCTTCTAAATGTTGAGGTGTTTTTTATTTTAAATGCAAATTAAACAGATAATGATTCATTACTGATTTTTACATTAATACATACTTTAATTTGTTCTCAGTTTTAATTTCTATTATAATACATTGATAGATATAATCCACTGAACAAAAGCTCTTAGGAGATCTCCAATAATTTTTAAGAATTCAAGTTCTAAAACCAAAAACTTTGAGAACTGCTGTACCAGGATATTTCTAATCTGCACAGGTAACAATGCTAATTCCTACAAATCTGGTTCACACATATGGCAACGTATGTCTATGACAGAGTGTATGTCTTGATAGATCCTTCAAGTCTCCTGTGTGAGTGATACCTGAGTTTTTTTTTTTTTCCTTCAGTTCTTCTCTGACTCTCAGTTTTTCTCTGGCTGTATTTTAATCTCTCTCAGAATGAATGTCTGCCTATGGTTTCTAAGAAGCAGCCAGAGGGTTGTATTAAAAACAAGGGTTAAAAGCAAAAAGTTTCTGCATCTAAAAACTCATAATTTCCTAAAACATTTGCTGAATGTCTCACAACTTATTAAGTGAAGTCATCTATGAATGCAAATGCTGATTAGCAATTTGGCAATAGCCCAACATTCACAGAATTCACATAGCTTTTCTTTAAACCAGTAGTTCATACATGATTAATTAGAACATCTCATTTATGTAGTGTGCACTTTAGCTCATTACTCTAAGTAAAATTCGTTAAGTATTTACATTTAGATAATTAAAATCTGGGTACACCCTTAAGAAAGATGCATACACTTTAGGCAAAGTGATTTTTTTTCCTTTTTACCACTGAAAGTAAATTACAGCCTCATTTACAGCATCATCTGTACCAGTTGCAGAGCAGAGCACAGTACTGCCTCATCTCTTCTTCCTTAAAAGGTATACAGTTTCATAAACAAGAGAGTGCAGTAAGAATGATCAAATGATTGCAGAGTTGTTTTGAAGGGCTACCAAACCACAAACTAGCATCAATACTGTTTATAACATAAGATGCTCACTTTAAACATTTATCATATCCTCTGTCATACCTACAAGACTATATCATTAAAATAGACATTGGAAACTTTTTTCATTGCCTTCTTACTTTTCCAAGTGAAATTGTCTATTAAGAATTTTCTAGTCAATGTCCACATACAAATATAGAAACACTTTGGTTAAATAAGAGATTTAGGAAGTGAATTTTGATTCCTTGAATTTTCTAACTTACAAGTAATGGCAGAAACCTCTTTTTCCTTTTAATCCAGCTGTTGAAAATTATCTTGGATGCATTTTTGTTTACTATGAGACAAAATATATGTTTTGTTTAAAACAGGCATTGCAATAACATACTTAAATCAACATAAACTGGAAGGCTTCATCTGATAAAAAATATTTTCTTTTTTTTTTAATTTATTTATTTGGCTGCACAGGGTCTTAGTTGTGGCATGTGGGATCTAGTTCCCCAACCAGGGATCAAAGCCAGGGCCCCAGCATTGAGAGATCAGAGTCTTAGCCACTGGACCACCAGGGGAGTCCCTAAAAAACATTTTCAATTAATTCTTATAATAGCCTTTCTCCTTGCCATTTGTTCCTTTCTCTTTAAAAATTCAGACTAAGTAATATAATTGAGGATTTGAAACATCTGGATTTTTCATAATGCTGTTAATAATATTTATTAAATATATTTGTTAAATATAATAGGAGATAGTAAAACTATCTCTTCCATATCCATATATATTTGGTTTACAGTCAAAATTAGTTTTCGGGGTTTTGTTTGTTTTATCATGGTGGTTTTTTTGATGGTGAATTCAAGATTCAACCCCTTTCTTGCCTGTAAGGTCCCATCACTGAAGAAAAAAATGTAAAATCAGACGGTGAGCAAGCATCTATTTTAGAGGAAGTATTAAAATGGTTCATGATCAGATCTAAAAACTGAATTTGCCTTTTGTAAACATCTAGACACGCTGACTGCAAACAGATCATAATACTCCCTATTCTAAAAAGTCACTCTTCAAAGAAAGAATAAATCTCTATTAAAAGTTTATGACTCCAAAATTTGCATGCATCCATTTTCTAGATACCTTTATAACCTTGCAAGTAACTCTAGTCAAATATTATAGATTTTGTATTTATGTAATGCTTATAAAATCAATGAATTCTTCTTGTTTCCAAATAAAAGTCAACATTCAAAGATATCTTTTATTTAAGCCAACCAGAATGAGATCAATATGCCTATGAAATAGTTGCAAAGATGAAATATCTATGGTTCTTCTTTCAATTGGAGCAAAAAAATCGGACACAACTTAGTGACTAAACAACAATAGTTGGTTTACAATGTTGTGTCAGTTTCTGCTGTACAGCAAAGTGAATCAGTTATACATATACATACATCCACTCTTTTTTAAGATTCTTTCATACCTCAACACATCTTTATACTCATGGTTTGTGGACCTGTCTCATGAGGGTTTGTAAGGATTATACTATAAAATACATGTTAATTGCAGAACCTGGAACATAATTAATGCTTAATAAATGGCAGTTATTATTGATAATGGAAATGGTAATTTTATGAAATTCATATTTTTTTGCGTATCATTCTGCAAGTTAAGTTCCTACTCTGATTACCTAACATAGTCTGCCTTCCCATTGCTCAAATAAATACAAACACTGCTTCCCAAAAAATGGGAAAAAAAGAGAGTATCCAAATATAAAACAATTCATTTCATCAATCAAGATTGTGGTCAGAGATACATTTGATACATAGAGTCAACAGACTAGAAACTTAAGGAAAAAAAGGCAACACTCAAACACTCCTTCCAGCCAAGGAAAAAATCCAGTTTGAAAGCTGACAGAGCAGTAAAACCCTTCTCTTGGAGCAATGAATGACAAAGGGTCGCTTGGGAAACTGAAATATGAAGTTTACATCAGGTAGTATCCTTTTGTCTTTCCTGCTATATATTTTTGCTATTAAGAACAAACAGCAAAATGAGATTAGGAGTTTGTGGATTACACAATCTCGCATGTAATAACATCAGCATTTCAAAACCTGTTTCAAAAAAATCCTTTACGAGCAAAGATCTTGCCATCAAATATAAACATACAATGTTGCTGAGAGCCTCCAAAAGCACAAAGCCATGCTTTTACACTGGGTTAGGCTGCACATTCATTCTCCATTCCCCCACAATCCCCTGTAGTCTGGGAGTCCTCTATTAGCCAAACAGTACCTAATTGGTCTTGAGCACATTGAGTGTACCTGCTCAGCTCCAATGTTTTACCTGATTTGAGGTAAATTCAAAAGACATCTGTGAACTCAGACAGCAGGTTTCCAGATGCTTAGGGAGGGTTGAGACCCTTACAACACTTTTGCCTTCAGCAAAAATGTATTTCAATATAATTATGGTAGATAGCTTTCAATATGTCATCTCTATTATAGCAACTGTAAATTATGAAGTGAATTGCTTGTGTACAAGCAATTCTTCTGGTACAAGCAAAGTGGGAGAACTGTACAGGGCATGATATATATCTTTTCCTTTTTATCCCAGAACAAATCTCGAAGTTAAATTTCATTTGCAAAAACCAATGGTATCCATTTCCCTTTGGTAGAGAGGTAGAAGGATCAAGAAGGCTTTCAATTCTTAACAGCAGGCTTCCCAGGATACTTGCCTCAAGTTCATTAGGAATTCACCTATTCTAACACTTGGACCTTTAATCATAAGAGCATATTTGAAAGGTAGAGTAAAAACATTTTCCAAAACTTGTAGCTAATCCCATCCCATAGCTTGGGAGGGCATATAAACCTCCATTGCCTGGCTGTCTTTGAGTCTTATAAATATATGGGGATCTTGTACACACAAAATAAGAAATATGTTTTTCCCCTCTTTAAAAAATATAAACAAACTTGTAGCGAATCAACAAGAAGACAAAGAGGCAACCAGGTTTTTCTCCCAGCTAAGTGGAAGGCAGTGCACCCAAGATGAAAAGTATTACAACCCAATCTCTGCAAGCTTTGAAAAATTATCATATTCCTCTTGGGTGTCAGGATCAACAAGAGAAAAGTAAAATAAGTTTGGGTTCCTTTTAGGGGGTAGTAATATTGAAGAAACTTACTCTAATATATATTCTATGTCTAATATTTCAAGAGCATTTATAAGTGAATTTAGATCATTATCACTAAAAATCATTACATCTGAGCATATATAATGTAAACATATGATCAAAGGACATCTCCGGGAGGTAAAAAAAAAGGACAGGATTTTAAACACAGTACCATTCCTAAAACATACACATAAAGCTGAGCCTTGCAGCTTGGATTTAATTTTGCTCTAACTGTAGCTCTAGTCTGCTTAGCTTTGTAAATGCGGCTGTGTTTATAAGGTACTTTAATTTACTGCAGTGGTAGTGTTTGTTAATTTTATGGCAATCTAAATCTAAACAGGCTTCAGATACATTTTCATTACAGCTTCATTGCAAAACACAGTGGAGTAAATAGCTCTGAGATTCCAATGCAGTTTATTTCTTTTAGCAAAAGACTCAACACCATTTTCTGACAAAGCCTCTGCCTTAACATATATGTTCTTCCTACTTACTAATAAGGTTTCTGTCACTCAAGTACCCATGTTCATGTAATTTTAGGAGGAAAAACATAATTTCTAAGGGATTTTAATAGTTAAGGGATTCACTATAATTAAATGTAAAGGGATTAAAATAGTTGGGTTTTGCCCATCTCTACTCTGATTCCATCCCAAATGTAATCCAACATGAGCAAATCTGAGATAAATTGGGATGTATCTGAATTATTTACAAATCCTAATTGTTAAAAACAAGATAAGAGACCCAAAATGGAGTCACTTATGCTATGTTCCAAGCCACCCAGCCAAGACTACGTAATTACAGTTCAGCCTCTCCTAGGAATGTAATCTTGAACCAATCTGGAATTACTGGGTCAGCATGAGTGAAGTCATCTGCCTGATAGAAACCTACCATGCCTTAAAGAAAGCTGAACTTGCCACAACCAATTCTTTCCTTGGTAGTCTAACTTCCTTGTCGTGTTCCTGTCTGCCTACAGACACCTTTCATTTTGTATAGCTCCTTCTATTTGCTAGATGAGATGCTGACCGACTCATGAATCATTGAATAAAGCCAATAAGATCTTTAAAATCTACTCTGTTGAGTTTTGTTCTTTTATATACACAAGTAGCAGCATAATTCAATGGGAAAGGAAGGCATATTGTCAGAAACTGATTTCAAAACCCAATTCTGACACTAACTAGATGTGTGACACCGGACAAATTACTTGAGTTTCATTTTCTCATCTGTAAAATGGAAACTATAATATAATCATCTATTTTAGAAATATCATGCCTTCATCTAAACTGATGCCTTCATCTCATTTAGTTCTTCACAGCTCTTCTAATAACTCCAAACTAGATCCTTGAAAGTTCTATCTCAGATAATGTCCCCGTACCCCAAAAGTTTGAAAAGAAAAGACTATCTTATATCTTAGAGGTCAACTCACTGATCCTAACAAACTTAGGAACCACAAACAGGAGAGCAATAAAAACCAGCCCCAAAGACCACTCAAGAGAACTAAATGCTAATGTTATCTCTAAACCAATTCAGAACTTACTAGAGAAAATTTGTAAACTAAATTTCTGTTGAATCAGTCAAATAGTCGTCTTGTTTTATTTGTCCATAATACTGCATAGATTTCATACATCCATTATTTCTTGTGTTAAAAATGAGACAGGAAATAGGCTATTGAACCTATCTAGAAATAAGATTCATGATTAAATTTTAAAATTCATTATTTCCCAGTCTGATGTTTAAAACAAAAATACAAACAGTAGATTAGTATATGAAGATTTTGTGTGTACATGTGTGTTTTTAAAAAACAAAAACAAAAACCTTGATGACAATGACTGATGCCAGTTTCACCCAACTTCCAACAGGGCTAAAGGGAGAAAATAAGGTGGCTGGTGTGAAGGAATATGGCAGAAGACAGTAAGGAACCACCTTAATTCCTCAGCTATAAGTACTAGCCAATTGACCCCTAATTCTACAGATCTTTCCGTGCAAAGTGACTAGTATTTATTTGGTAAGTATGTACAGATGTATTTAACATAAAGTTATGCAATTAGGGTTATCCTACAAATTAGAGCCGTTTTCTACTGTTAATGCTCAGGGCAATCTTTTCAACCATGACTTACTCTGTTTACTCTCAATTATTCATATGTCAAATCAAAAAACTCAATTTTTTAATATACATACACAGGCTATTTTTCCAAAATTCTCATTTGTACATCTTCCACGAAAAATTATTCCTGCAAATGAGACTAGAGATACAGTATGAGCTCCCAGAAAGCCTATTCAGAAAAAAAGACATCTTATAATATTAATTTATATTGCATATTAACATAAAGCTACATAAATCTTTCTACCATTCCTCAAAACACACTCACCTCTGGGACAGAATCCAGCATTTGCTTATTAATACCATATCCAGAATATTAGAGAAGGCAATGAAAAAAATAACATATACAACTAAAACTACACAGGGAACTTAGAAGAAAAATCAATATTAAAACTAACACTAAGGTCTTTGAACTTTAATAAATGCCTGACTACATAGTGAAGTATCTATGGATGAAACGATATGATGTCTAGGACTTATTTTAAAATACCACCTCCCAAAAAAGAGGGGGGCGAGAGGAGATAAACAAAATAAGATTGACATTGATTTTTACTATTCATCTGGATTGATGGGTATCTAGGAGGTTTCTTATTTTAGGGTGAACTCTATAACCAATATACAACTATTTATGACCTAAAAACCTGACAGTTTCATAGGATTCAGCTTAATATTCTCTTTATTAAAAGTACACTTAAACACTTCCATAGTAATTTTTAAAAATTACCTTTCAGTGAGAATTCCTCAAACTAAGCAGGTTTTTAGCCTTTAAAGAACAACTAAAATATATTTAAAATGAACCACCAACATTTTACCTTATTTCACTGAATCTAAGACTACCCCATATTTTTGCATCTCTGGGAAGCATTTTACTATCAATGGCATGTTATACTTCAGTGGGGCAATTAACTTTTTCTTGATGGTGGTACCATACACAATGATACAGCTTAAAATCAAACATATCTTAGATTCAATGAAGTATGGTTAATATAATTGCTGAGAACAGCTTTTTTAATCCATACTTTCTTTCTAATCAGGAATTTAGCACACAATGCCTTGTGTTTTCTGCCCCAGGAAACCTATAATTATCTTGGGAGGTCTCCTCAGAGAGAAAGGCCAGAACCTGCTTACTTTGTTAAGTTAGCTCCCTCCCCTCAGCTGGGCATAATCCTTAAGAATTAACTCCTAGGAGGATTCTGGAGCTCACAGCATAGCAGGCAGAGCTCGCTAGGCAAGGTTTCCCCTTAAAATTTGTTATAATAGCTATGAACAAGGCCAGTGCATAAATGTTAATGATCCAGAGCTTTGAGGAGCACCAAGCAGTGAGACTACAGGGGAAGGATGGCTGCAGGTGTGGCCGTAAGGGCATGTAATGTGGGGAATGAGTAAAACTAAAGCAAGTAGATGGGATAAAATAGGCTTAGCGTCACCTCTAAAATCTCAATGGGACTTCATATCATGAATTCAACAGTTCACTTGGATTTCTGATTGACCTTATTTATTTTGCTCTTTCTATTAACACCTACCCCTCACAGCCCTCAGAATTAGTTAGCGCGGTCTATTAGAAGAGCAATAGAGGGTTTGTGCAGGACTATGAGAGTGGCGGCTGCTGACCTGTTCATATTTCTCCAGTTCTGTGTGATAGATTTGTCTGATCTGGGTCAATTTGGCTCTGTAATCTGAGTGTTCAATAGAGTTATCTGAAGAACCTCCAGAGGCTGCCGCGGCTGCAGCTGCTGCCGCCGATCCCCCACCTTTCTCAGGACCTGAAACCCCTTCTGCCAAAAGCATATTGTCCAGTCTCATTAGCTGGGGATCGGGAGGGTCCTCCTCCTGGGCTCCTCTGATGCTGAGACCTTCAAGGAAAGAGAGAGAGAGACAGAGAGAGAAGAAGCGAGAAACAGGACAAATAGTGTGAGTATTTTATTTATTTGAGTAAATGATCAAACAACATCAGTGCACTACAATTCATGCTGAGAATTTCATTGTTTGCATTTTATCAATAAGTACCAGTAAGTATGAAAATGCTTACTTCTATGAAATGTCTAATATCACTCTCTCTCAACATATTCTGATTAGATCCTTGGAAAAAGGTAACCCTGGCTTCTCAGAATATTCTAACACCCAATCTTCCCAGGTTTAGATGATTTAAGCAAAAATGGGAAGGGGGTAAAATTTTCAAGATTTTTACAAAGAAAAAAATAATTCCAAGGATACAAAACAAACCCATCAAAAGGCAGTTATTCTGTTTCTCCATACTGTTGGAAGGACAGAATTTAAAATCCCATAATATATTCACAAGCTATATCCAAAAATTAGAAAATAAACAGGATTAGATGGGCTTTTCCATCATTTAATTTCAGGGAGAGAAAAGAAATACATACATTATGAGGTAATTAGCTATGCTTTTAAAACATATATTATTAAATGAATTTGTTAAGCAATCGCCATCAAACCAGGACACTAAATACGGGATTAAAAATATACCATCAACATGGCAATGCAGTGCTGGGCACAGTAGTCTCAATCTAATTTTGCTTTTAAATCAAGAACTTCCTAAGTGATGCCCAGTCAGCAACCTCATCTGAGTATTATAGATCACAGCTGACAATTCATAGGTTTAATCAGGTCACATAGGCTTTCTGCCAAGACGTTTTCAACAACACAGAAGACAGAAGTTTTAAAATAATTATCACAGTATAAAAAGCACTGGAGTCATGACAGCTCAAAATCAGCATTTTCATTAATGTGTAACATAATCTAAAATATCCCAGCCCAATTAACCTCTGTAAATCTGTTTAAAAGCAGGATCCCCACACTGGTTACAAAGCATCTTGGGGAAGGAGGGGATGGAAGTTGGCATCTTGCATGTCTGCATTTGGATTCTGTCTTTTGCGTCTGTGCCTGTTGTTGTTTATCCACAGTGGTGCACACTCTGTGTCTAGTGTAACTTACATGACAGTAACATCTATAAGCTGCCAAGTACTCAACTGAGCACCAGCTCTGCGATTTTATATGCTAACCTAAAACCACCATCAATTCTCTTTAAGAACAGATTTCATTCCTAGATGCCCTGAATTATACCCACAGCATGACTGAGCCCTTGGTTGTCTTAACTCAAATGCGCAACTTTAATTTCCTCCCTCAAAACACTTTAAAGCTGTCACTTTCATTTAAAAATATACTTCAGAATAATTTCAACTGGGTAATAAAACTAACTGACAATAATTTAAAATTATATCTGTTGCCTGTTCTGAGATAAATAAATAAGGGTTGAAAACTACAATATACTAAGACAATAAATTCATTTAGGGAACCAAAGAGTTAGATAATTCTCTTAAATAAGATAAAAATCAGTATCGACACATTGCTGATAATTAAGGATAGACTAACAGGTATTTGCTATTTCTTTTAGATCTAAGAGAAACTGCTAAATATTAGCTACATTAATATTTCTAATTTAGCATCTTTGATTTTCTTCCCTTCACTTTGTTATATGTTAAAATTTCATGGCCTAGAATTCTTATAGTTTCACATACCAAGTATTTTGTGCATTTGGCATGAAGTAAGGACTCACTGAGTAACCTCTTATTTGGGGCTCTGTTTCATTTTTATACCATTTGTTTGGGAGTTCCTTAAGTTTCTTCTTTTTAAATTAAATTTTGCTCATATATTTCCTTTTTATATTTATAGCTACTGATGTTTCTCCTGGAAATGTGGATTTTAATCTACCTTTAAGGTTCTTCCAGGTTTCTAGTTTTCCCCCTGTAGTTATACACCATGGATATTGGTGAGGCTCTTTAATAGTAAATCAACATACAGACTCAAGCTATTACACTCCCCTGAACAGTGTAGCAAACAAGAGAAGATGCTCAATGACTAATACACAAGGAAATAGACTATATGGGAGATAGAAGAAGGAAATGTGTCAGGAAGAAAAGCAAAGGACAGAAAGTAATCACCTATGTATGGCACTTATATATACATACCTAATATATATATAAAACCACCATACCAATAGGAAGCAACCCTAACACTCAGTAACAGTAGACACATATAAAAATAAGTATGTACTTTCAGCTATCATAACATTCTCCCCTTGCAATGAATAATAACTCTTCTAAAATCATAAGTAAATCAACACAAAGTTCATACTACTTTGGATCAAAAGTACTAGAGCACTTCACAGTATGGCAATATTGCGGCTATTTATCAACACTGAAATCATTTTTGTAACTATACTTGGAAAAGTGAATGGATTTTTTCTCTATTAATCAAAGTCATGATTACAAATTTTTAAATAGCAATAATACACAGTTTCCAAAATTATTTTTAATTTGAATATTTCTATTCATTTTCTTACTTTATGTTCAAATTACTATTTTATTTCTCATCCTACCTCCCTCACTGTTACTTAGCTTACCAACCTGCCAAAGTCACACCTTCTGATATGATGGCTTCCAATCATAACACCCATTCCTCGACACACCTATAAACATCATAATAAATCTAAATTTGCAAGAGCCAATGAATCAAACACTGTGATGATCAAAAGATCTTGATATCTTCACAGTGAAACTTGGGAAAACAATAATTTAAAAATTGATCCGTGTTGTCTTTAATCCAAAACATACACAGGGACAGTGGTTTTCAGAGGTTTATAAAACTTTTACATCTGGACTCCTTGGTTATCATAGCATTTTAAAGTTAAAACAACAACAACCCCATTTGGAATCTACTTAGAACCATAATATTCATTTCAGTATTTCTAAGATTTAGACAAATCATACAAACAAAGTAAAACATTGTTTAACAATGAACCTGGCTTTGTTATAAGCCCATGGTTTTTGCATATCTTTCAGCAAATCCTAATTAGCTATCTTTCAACATGCTGTGCACCTGCCCCACAGATAATGGGAGAGAGCATCTGCATAGACGACTGCATTCGGAGGGCAATAAATAAATTACGGGTCAAAATTATTACAAAGCTTTCTCCGAATAAACGCATACCCTTCACAATACTAAGCTGCAGATGTGAGAAGTACCTAAAGCCCACTCAAATGGTATGATTACGGGGCTGTTTGAGTTTAATAATCTGACTGTAATTCAGGCATTTTCAACAGCTCATTAAGGGTTCATTAATATATAGGCGAGCTTTTGAATTATAAATAAGCAGATTAGAAATCAGTGGTGGCTGGATTGCACAGTAGTAGCCTCTCTAACAGAACAACACTGTAACACAATGAAGGCTTGACCTAAAAGGATGAGGTACGAACACAGGGCACCAACTAAGCTCTGAGGCTCCGTCACTTCAGGGACCAAGCCTGCTAGACCATAACTAACCTCCGTTCACCCAGGACTGAGAATAGCTTCAGACCACGGCCACTTCAAATGTGTTCTACACATGCACGTGAATTAAGCATAACTAAGATCTAACTTGACAATATTTCCACAAAGAAGACATACAGTATCCACAGTAATGATAAAATTATCAGATCATTTTTATTTTGTGAAGAGTATATTTTCATACTTGCTGAGAAACAACAATCTATTATGGAAACTTAAGTTGTTTGATTATACTCACCCCTCCCCCAATGAACATATTGTAAAAGTAGATCCCAAATTATTCATAAGCTTAGGCCCATGAAATCTGTATAATTTTGTCCTCAGGTGGACTTGTTCTTGATTCATTCAACTACCACACCACAGTCTTAGCTCAGAGGAAAATGTTTTAGCAAGAGTACTGTGTAAAACAAAGCCAGATTAGATATTTTTAGCAGGCCCTGAGTTCTTGACTGCTTTGAAACCAATGACAATTTAAAAGTAAGAAGCAGGATTGTGGTCTGAAGTTACAAAGATGATTAAAGAAAATACCAACTTTATTTTCTGTTTCTGTTTAAAATGCTTTCTTCATTTTAGAATCAAGTTAGCCACAGTGTGAGAAACATAACCTAATTGCAGATAAAGAAGAGAGATTAATATAGACATATTGCCACTTTCCTTCCCGAACATAAAAAGGTAAAATAATTTTCCACCTGAAATCCTTAAGTAAGAAGCAGTTTTAAGCATGAAACAGAAGATTTGGAAATAAAATGAAGGTCACAAGCCCTGAAGTTATAAGATCTCATTTGAAACAATTACTTTTTGGTTGTGAAAACTGAAATATAATTTGGAAACAAAGTAAAGAAAGATACTGAAAAACAATCCCTCAAGGCTCCATTATCTAAACTAGGTGCAGTATGGGGGTGAGGAGGAAGGTCAGAGCTCTCAGACAAAAAGCAGGTGGACTAGAGATAGGGCTAAGTAATAGCCAAGCCCAAGTCCAGGGAAGGCAGACCCTTGTATGAGGTCTGACTAGCTAGGAGACATCAACATTAACGACGACAACAAAAAAGCCTATGGAACTGTATCAGCATCTCCTAAAGAAACGTCTGGAATAACATTTGCACCTGAATTTCACACTCTCCTTCTTAGGTCTAAAGTTGAAACCTGTAATGAAAGGGAAGAATCATAATATTTTGTAGATATCAATAGACACAACTATAAAGACAACTAATTTTTAAGACATTATGAGGAAGTGTCAGATGATCTAGTTGTCTATCACAGCCCACAGCCCCATGCCCATCCCATCCCAGCTCCAAGTCTCCTTTGAAGCCAATGTTAGTGTCTAATCCCCTGAATATGGCAGTCATATTGCAAGCTGATGTCACTTTCACTCCTATTTAAGGTGACTGTGTGGTGTGTGCACGTTTTTCATGTCAGGTATATTAAATATAACACGGCAATGCACTGCACATTTCCACGCCAACCTAGTTGTCACTTTCGCTTGACTCATTCTCTATTGAGGAAAAATGCAGCACTGGGAATTTACAAGGCTTTTCAGTTAAATGGACATAAATCACAGGTTTCATTCAAACCGAATAATCACTGGCCATAAAGAGCTACTTGTCTCTTACCATATATTACAGTGAAGTTCCTGTGAGCAATAATGCAGCCATTCATGGCAAAGAAAAACAGAGCGAGACATTAAGAACTGACATGTAATCCTGTTAGGGCCCTGACGTGGAGAGTGTGGCTGACATTTTTATCATATATGTCCATTTCTATTTGGAAAATCAGAGGAATAAAAATGATTACTTCACTGCCCAAATCTACCTTCCTAAAACAGCCCACTGAGATTTGTTTACATGCTGAGGAACTGCTTACTAGAAATTCATAAATCTAAGATTTTGAAGCATTTCCCCTGATGGTTAAATTGAAGATATGACTAGAAAGATTCCCCATAATGCTTCTCCACACCTCCATTTCCTTCACTTTCAACACATAAACTGTCAATCCATCGCTTTATTTCATTTCACCTTCATTATAAAGCTGCTGGCAGAATGCCTGCTTCTAACATACAGCACTGATAACTTTTCTCCAAGCACTTGCTGCAAAGCCATCTCACTCAAGAAAACAGGCAACTAATGACCTTTATTAGAGGGTCGACGGAAAGCCACTAGATGCTATAATGACATTATCAGTATCTTGGTCTGTATGGGTACTAGACTCCTGGCCAGAACCTAGCTGTTCTTTTCCACAGACATACTTTAAATTAGAAGAGTGAAACCATTTAATGGTATTTCCTCAATCACCAGTGTTTTTCTGTACCAGTATGATTCCCAAGGCTGTGACTCTGGCATTTCTGCAGCCTGTCGGCAATGCAAATGGCAATATAGAGATCACTTATGGATCAATTCTTTTCCCTGGCTATACCACCGATCCCTACTGCATCACAAACTCAGACTACTTAATTTGCCAGAAATAGAGGAATATTTCACACAAAAGAGTTAAGCCTGAAAAAAAAAATAATTCAAACTAAACCTTTTGCTATTGGGTGCCATCAAAAATATTGATCAATTGATCATACTTACACATTTACCCAGGAGCTGACAAAACTACAATACAATTCATTCATTTGAAAACATTTATTATGCTCCTTACTACTGTATGAAGGTGTGTTCAATTCTGTGGGAAAGGAATTTTTAAAAATCCTCCGTTTTCATTATATTTTCTCTTTACCCTTCAAGTCTATTTTAACCAACTGTTTACATAAAAATCTGAAACTACTGTTGGCTGGCAAAGGCAAATTTTGAAGACTTCCCACTTGCCAATTAGATTTTGCCTCGAGAGACAAGAAAAAGGAGTGAGGCTTGTCACTGTGCAAGTGAAGAGCAGCCAAGATGAAGGAGCAGATGGACTGTGCAGTAAAAATGCAGAAAGAAGAGTTACATTTTTAAGGCACTTTTTTGTTAAATGGAGCTGCATCTTGTTGGAGCGCTTGATATATAAGCACTGTCAGCCACAGAAGAAGAGAACAGGGCTAGGGCAAGATATGAAGTATGCTGTGCTTGCATGAGACAGTGAGAAGAGATAAAAAAAAAAAAAAAAACCAGGCCATGTTTCTCTCACTCGTATTAGCACAAAGGGTTACCTGTGTGCTGTTCTTAAAGAAAATTATTACAAGTGGTGGAAAAAAGGAAACGGCCATTTTCTTTTTATCTAAAGGGATAGATGTTCAAACAAAATGCTCTACTGAGGAGACGCTCAGGATTGGTAAATATGACAGGTGAATTTGAAAGGGAAAAAAACCTAGCACTGTACAAAGGAAAAGCAATGAGTTTCAGGACCTAAGTGGAGGAAAAGAATGATAATAACACCGGCTTTAATACCTATAGGTCTTTATGATTAGCTACTCTATGCAGTTACCAGTGATCTAATGATCTAGCCAATGATCTTTTAAATTTACCATATGTCTGGGGTCTCCTCACCAGAAAATGTTAGGGGCTCACATTTGGACTTCCACAGAAATTAACTAGTCCTCTTCTGTTACATGTTTTCCCAAGACTTTCCAGTGTTTGTCTCACAAACTTTTACTGCAATCCTTCCTTATCCCACATTCCCACATTCTGTTCCCTTGCTTTCTTCCCCTAAAGAATGCGATTGTCACGGCACTTTCATTTCCTGTCTTGTCAGTTAAGATCACTGCCATGCTGTGAATGGGATAACATTACACCATGATGCCTGCTCCCTCTAACACGGAGGGCATCATGTATGTTGCACCACACAGCTGCTTCCTCCCTTACTCTATTTTCTGGAAGACCAAATCTTCCAGACTTTGATAAGTTCCTCCCACACCCAGTTCACACACAATCAAAATGTTCCTACCGAGAAGCAAATGTTTTCTGACCTTTTGTTGCTTACGTAGGTGCCTTTAACTTATTTTACAGTTGTTAATGTGATCATCCAAAAAACACTATTAGTCAGACTAAAAACTTCTCTATATTCAAATTTCAGTATGTATTAAGTATATACTACATAGCAATACTACATACTACAAACCAAACTTCAAAGAGGGTAAGTGACTTGCTTAAGATCATATGGTTAGCAAATGTGAAAACAATTATGCCAATACAGGATTGTCTTCCTCTAAGTCCAGGGTCCCACTATTCTTCAAATATCTAGAGAAGTAAGTTATAATACTGAATTTTAAATTCACTATGCAATTACAGCACAAATAAAATGCATTAATAGGAAAATACAGGCTTTCCAGGTGGCTCAGCAGTAAAAAATCCACCTGCAAGGCAGGAGACATGGATTCAATCCCTGGGTCAGGAAGATTCCCTGGAGGAGAGCATGGCAACCCACTCCAGTATTCTTGCCTGGAGAATCCCCATGGGCAGAGGAGCCTGCAGAGGAGCCTGGCAGGCTACAGTCCATAGGGTTGCAAAGAGTCAGATGCAACCGAAGCGACTTAGCATGCACACACACGCTGGAGAATATACTAAACTGGAGAATATGAAGTCGGAATAGCCTGAATTCAAATTCTAATTTGATGGCTTATTAGCCATGAGATTGTAGGCGAGTCCTCCTCATTCCCTATAGAGACACCACCAACTCAAAGAAACATTGTGAGGTTTAAATGTTATAAAATATGTAAAATGCCTAAAACAGTACTTGGCATATAATCATTATTTAAAAAAAATAATAGTGGTATTCACTTTAAATCATAGAGACTGAAAGTTGTTTTATTAAAATAGTACATTTCCCAAAGTCAGAGAACTAGTCGCAGAATCCCTTAGTATCATCTGTGAAAATGAAAATGAAACATTATCAAGAGCTTGCTATGGATAGAAAAGCTACAGAAGTTTTGCAGTCTTAAAATGTAATCGGAAATAAATCTATCCTACGATTAAAACTTCTATCTGATTCCTGACAATGCTCATTCCATGGTCAAATCTGATGGGGCTGGTTTCTTTCTTTCTATTTACCAAAATTTCTTTGCCATAGATTGTGCTGCCAATTATTTTTGTAACAGATTTTAATGATATGTAGTATTATTGCATTTCCTTTCTCAGTGTTTATGACCTAAGTGTCTGTTTTCTTCTTTTGCTCTTTCATGGTACTTTTATTCTCATATCACTTCCAGCAGTAGAATAGCACTTTGATTTACACTCATGGTAAAACACTTATGATAGCTGCTCATTATTAGTGGTCTCTGACCACATGCTTCAAATAAGCTCAGAAATCTAGAGAATGGCCAAGTGCAGAAGACCATGCGGAAAGTAAATGGTGGGTGTTTTTTTTTTTTGGTTCTGAAATAAGGACTGTTTTCTTCCTGTGAATGTACTCATTATCATGTTATAAATGGCTACACAATGTTTTGTTAAAATTAGACCAAAGCTACGCATCTTCTCAATTGGTATTTTGGAAATCTTTAATCGAACATTTCACAAATCAAATGTGTGGTATTTTTTTTACAAAAACAATACGTATAATCCACATACAATACAAAAATTTTGGTGTCCCACTGGGGACAAAAGTGATACCATTTTGGAAAAAAGATCCTTTTTTCATTCATTACATTTTTCCAAATGAAAATAGTAGACCCCTGTTGAATTTAAAAATACATAGTACACTGAGTTGTGTACTTTAAGGTGATCAGTAAATGTCATTCATATATACCTCATGGCAATAAGAATCCTGCCTCTATCAGATAATTAATCTCATGCTTATCTTTGTATTCATTTCCTTTGCCTCTGCTGCAGCCATCTTTTTCCCCTTTTCTCTAAAATGTTCAAAAGCGAATATATAAATTACAGTCAGTTGACTTCATTATGAATAGCAAATATTAACTGGTTCCCTTTCTTCCTTCCGCAGAAAAGAATGTCCACTTTATTGTTTTTGTAATACCAAATTATCCTGATGTACTGGCACTGCTCAAAATAGCATGCTAGTAAATACGGCATGGGGGTCATTGACATTCTCAGTACATTCCAATGTAACAGCACAGCATAAAGTTTTATCTGTATTATTATAAAGGACACAGACTGAGTTTTATTGAAAGGGCTTTGTGAAGCATGGCATGATTATAGGCAACATGGACTTGACTACGCTTTCCACATGATTTTACTTTTAAGTGTGCTAGCTCTTTAATATAAACACAGCATCTAATTAATGACTGAAGGTGGCGTCTATATTTTCACGTAATATTCAGCTGCTTGTATCTCTCTTAAGGAGTTTACATTTTGCTATCAGTGCCGTAGATGCTTCAGCCAACGGTGGACTTCGAAAAGGATATTTGTGCTTCTCATGGTCGTATCACATCCATCACTCTATTCCATTAAAAACCATGTAAGTGTCTGAAAAGCACGACCACCCACATGGCATGCAGAGGACAATGGCAGAGAGGCTTGAGAACATCTTCCAGGCAGCAAATCACACAAACAAGACCTCTATGTTAATAATGCATTCATTACTTATAATTAATCAAAAAGGAACATTCTTTAACACGAATTAACCAAAAAAGTGGCTGGCTTGGCTAATAAAACAAAACATTATAGTGAAAATTTATTATTTTCTCATAAACCATCTATTTACTAGTGACCTATAAATAAAAGCTTAGCTTTAAAAAAAAATCTATCTCTATATCATTAACTCTTTAAGCAAATAACCTGTAACAAAGATACCCATATATTCTTCAGAAACACTTGACTTTCCCAAGCATATTCTAGATTTTGAAACTATAGCAATTTAATCCCCCTCTAACAAGAAATTAATGTGAATCAAATTCACTACAAAGACATATCAAAATTAAGGTAGTCTGAAAATTATAGCAATTAAAAGCAGCATTGCTCATTAGAACAATTAAAAACATTTCCCCTCTGGAGATTAAAATTTTTTTTTCCAGTTTAGGGGTGTTGGGGGCATAAAGAATGAGATGGAGCACACACAAACGGGCATATAAACAATTAATTAGGAAAGCCAATTTAAGGAAAATGAGCATTAAGATCCTTTTGAAAACTACCATATCATAATTACAATCAGTTTCTCCCCCAGTTGCTTAGGGGGCAATGTGTAAATGTACATTTCCCCCCATTGCCTACTTATGAAAAAAATGTTCATTATTCAACCCTCTTTTCTGAAGAGGAAATATGTATGCATTAATATAAATATGATTATGGATTTTTATTAACAGTATACCGATTTCAAAATTGCCTAAAGAAACCTGATTTTGAATTGGGTGTTTTAGGTGGTAAACCATGGAAATGTCAACTTTGATTTGAGCTAACAAAAAGGAATTTAGAGGATGGATAAGCTCCAGGACCTTTGAATTAAATGAAAGACCAGAACACTCCACAGAATGTCTGCAATAACAGTCTCTACAGAAAATTATGAGGAACTACATAAATCCACCCTCTTCCTCTTCACACAGGCTCATTAAAGCTGTACTGACTCTCTGGGCAGCTATAATTCTGCTGACTGATACCCTGGAATCACCCTGTCAATACCCAGTGGTGTGCTGCCTCTCCAACTATCTCTGCCCCTAATATTCCTCTCTTTGATGGGATTTGCTGACCTTTAATCTGATGCTAGTTTACTCTCATCACTGAAGTGTAAGTCGGAGAGCAATAAAACGGCAACCTCACTGATTCAAAAGGGAGAGCTAAAGCCTGCTAACTGTGAATCTAACCTTTCGTAATGGCTCGCTCTTAAAGGAGGAAGCATGAAGTGGAAGGCAGCTAAAACAAACAATGTGTAATTCTGAGCACAAGATTTATTAGAATCCCTTTTGCATGGGTATTACAAGAGGACATCAGGGCTGTAAACAAGAGAGACACAAATATTTGCAAGGGAGATCAAAGTCCTGGTCGGAATACCCTTCTATGCCAATACAAATCTCAACAAGAGCTGTGCTATAGGAAATCAAACAAGGTTAGAGGAATGAAAAAAACCTGGGATAACTCCAGGTGGATGTGAACAACACTGGAGTAATATAATCATCATTAAAAATAAGATGTTTTTCTGTGATGAGGTATGAGACTATAATGACTGAAAACCAAAAACTCACATTCATAATGGGTCCTGAGGAATTCAAAGAGCTTGTGAAAATTAAATGCTTCCAAATAATTTTCAGCATAGTTTTAAAGGTAGGTTAGTGGAGGACAGAGGATCCAGGCATGCTGCAGTCCATGGGGTCACAAAGAGTTGGACACAACTTAGCGACTGAACAGCAGCAACAAATAAGACCTCATATTTATTGAGTGCTTCCTATGTGTCTGGGCAGGCTCAAAGTGGCTTACTTGTATTAACTCATTTAATCATCTTAACAATCCCAAGAAGTAAGTACTATTATTATGCCCACTTTTATTATCATGAAACTAAGGCCATGCTCACAGCCACACAACTAGGCAGTGAATGAGCCAGGATTTGACCCTGGATAGTCTAGTTTACAGCCTGAACTCTTCACCACTTTTTGTACATATTATGTTAACAGAACGTAAAGATAGAGTAACTGCCTAAAAGGAACATCCATCTTTATTTTACTTTTGTACTTTTAAGAGTTGGTTCTGGATCATTTAAAAAATATCCTCACTAAAAGACTCTTACTTCATTTGTGAATTAGCAAATGTGGTTTGCTTAATATTAGCAAATTATTTTGAAGAGATAAAAATTAAAATTTTTATGAATAACATAAATTACATTTCTATAATTTTATTATATTTCTCCAAGTTAGTCTCTTAAAGATTATCATCAGGTATATTTTCTACAAATGTTGACAATTAGGAAGAAGTGAGCAACTATTAATTTAAAAGGAGAAATACGAAGTTTGAATATTTGACATTGTCAAGCTGTACTCCTACAAAAACCAAATGTATCATTCCATGTTTTCAAACAGCAGGAAATTCTGGGCTCTTTAAAATAATTTGAAAGTGCATTCATTTTTTAAATCATCTCCTGAGGTTTCAATTTGGCCAACAAGCTTGAAGGGCCATAGAGGGAATCATAAGTATATATAGATCAGTTTAATATCAACTAGTGGTGCTAATCGAACAAGGCCCCCGTTCACCTGCCTGCACAAAGACTGAGTGTCTTCCATTACAAATTAATCTGGTAAACAAAAAAAGAATGATCTTTCAGGTTGCAAAACACATGAATCTATATAAAATATACACTAAATGCCAGAGCGTAAACAAAGCGGAAGTTATTGCATAACAAATCTCTTCCAATCCTCTTGGGGAAAACGGAGTCTGACAGTATTAGGTTCTAACAGGTGCAGATAGCAGAAGAATTACTTATTCATTCTACCAGAAAGAAAAGGGATAATAAAAAGCATAATTTAATTTATAATTTATGTTTACAAGTGTTATTTTTAAGAGTTACAGTCTGCGTTGCAGATTACTTGGTCTGGTTCAAGTTGACATGTTGCATCATAGAACAAGCCTGAAGGGTCTTCACAACATGTACAGTAATTAACACGTCATTAACACATTAACTAATACACATTCAACATCATCAATGTTAATAGCATAATAATTAACTTATTGTACATAGCACATAGCACCCCAGGCACTTTTCAAAATAAATTTGGAAATGCATACTTTCAAATATTTTAAAAGGTAGCTATTCATACTGAAGCATTTTTCATCAATAAGTGTTTTACCGTTGTATATGTGTGCTGTGTGTGTATTTTTAAAATGAGGCATATTTAGTTACTCTAGAAATTAAATCTCTATCTGATTCAAGCTGTACTGGTACAAAAATACAAAGAACAAAGACAAGCCTTACTCTGTGAAAGAACTAGTAATACATTAAAAATTTAATACTTGGCAGGTCAAATCTGGATACTCTCTGGTGAAGACAACCAATATTAATGAATCAGACTACAGAGTCATTGTCTGGGATCCCAAAGGAAACAATAATGCGAGTACAACAAATTCTTCTTAGAAGAGAAAATCCAGCAAAACTACTTAACAGAATATCATTGGTCAATGCTCTGATTATAAATATGTTAAACCGTATATAATGTTTTTGAATATGCATGCAAGCTTGATCCAGTTTTAACTAAAATTTTACTCTGATTTTATTTTTCAGTTTAGGTCTTTGCAGTGAACATCTTTGCATAAATATGTGCCTCACCATTAACCTCCCTCCATATAAGAAATATTAATTTATTTTTAAAAATACAAGTTCTGTTTTATTTCCGCAATAGATTTAAAAGCTACAAATAAAGAAGTTTCTTCAAGAAATAGAAGATTTGGGTTTCTCTAACAACAAAGGTGACACAATTAAAAGAAGGGCAAAGAAACGACAGCATCAGATGTCATGGCTCGAACAAGGATCCTGTCAGATCAGGTAGCCACTTTTCACAGTTGATCTGGAGAACTCTGAGTAGTAAATTGGTAACAAGAAAAGAGTGTGAAAGGATGAAATAAACAAACACATTAGAGGTGGTCTACCAGGTGAACTTGAGTTAATTATTGCCCCGTTATGATTTGTAAAATTTTGAAACCATTATTGGAAGTGAGACCCTCTAGAAAACATAACTAACTGGTTAGTTGGCTCAACTAACTACAGGGGCCACTATGTACCAGATGTCTAGTCTTTTCCTTTATACTCTTTCATTCATTCATGCTTTCACTCAACAAACTTCTACTAACTACCCATTGTATGCGCAGCACTGTGCTAAACTTCTATAGATGTTCAGCAGAAATTATTGATCACAACTAACTTCAGACTCCATTAAGAAACAGCTATTTCAGAAATGCAATTTTGAAGTACAATTGCTAAATTTTAAATCAATTATCACGTTATCTACTAAATTTTGTTGTACAAAATATCTATATTCACTTAGCTTTTCATATGTATTCAAGAAGCTCAGATAAGATTAAATGTGAGATAATGAATATATAAATACCCTCTAAGTAAAAACATTTATTTTTAAGAACATGAGACATATCTATCTTTCTCTTTATTTAAGTGAATTTTGTTACCACCTATCTTTGAGCTCCCTGGATCACTGGTGGCGGCAAGTAAACAGCACCTCAATTTGAGATCAGAGACCTAGAGAAAATATTAGTGACCAAAAAAGGTGGTAAGTTAAATTTCCTTCCAGTTTTAAAATTCTACAATTCTATAATAATGACCTTGCCTGTAAAAAAAACTAAGAAAAATACATAAGCTTTAAAAATATTTTAAGCCACCTTTTAGAAAAGGTTTAAGGACTCTCAGCTGGTATCTGCTAACAGCTCTATTAATATCTGGTTAGAGAAAGAATAAATTCTAATTTAATCCTCAAACTGAACAAAGTATCTCCCCTATTTAGTTCTTGGCCTATGGGAAGAACCTGAAAATAAAACACTTTACTTTTAAGCTTCTATCTTTTCAGGAATTAACGTTTTTAAAAGATCAGTTATCTGATAAAGTACATTCCACATTCTGTATACTGCTTAGGAGCTGTGTCTCTTTTTAAAAAGTATCAAGTCATATTTCGGGCACCAGTATTATGATATTAAAATACAAATACACTTGAGTGTACATAACTAGGATAAGACTCATTTGTTTTTACTACATCACTATTTGTTTGGGTGTGAAGCTACCTGCATGTAAAGGCTACACTGTGGGGTCTTCTACACTACATACAATTATGCTGGGGTCACCTGGGTTACAGAAAAAAGCCTGAAGTTTTAAAGCATCCTTAGAATATTGCAGCCTGATTTTAACAATACAACCGTGCTTCTAATGATCTTAAAGGTAATTCACTATTCAGACCCCAAGCAAAAGATGCAAATGCACCACTGAAAGCTCCTTATTAAATACCCACAGGCTACATCTCTGTACAATAAGTGGTCCAGGTCTTTTTAGAACATACTAATTAGATGAACAGAGAATCGGAAAAATGCAAAACCAGGTCATGCAGCAAAAATGGTGAAGTGTTTAAAAAAATTGGGGGAGGGGGAGAGAGGAGAAAAACAACAAATAACTCCATTCCACCTTTATTAAAAAATTATCTACAATAAGGAGGCAAAATAAATCATGTCAGGCCACTACTGGACTCACTGAGATTAGGTTGGATACTACTATTAAAGTTAAGTTTTAAGTTTATTGTCAGGGATATGCTTAACTGATGATACAATGCTATGAATAAAACATTAAGCAAAAGCCCAATTTAAAATTAAATTTGCCTTGGGTTATCTCCTATTACTAGAAACACTCAGAATTATTCTGGTTTATAAATGAAAGCTAATATCAAGAAAATACTTTTGGGGGGCTTTACTCTTTAACAGTTATACATACAGAGCTGCCAAACCAATACCACCACAGTTTCACAGAAGAAAAAGCCCTCAGTTATTAATGACTTCTAGACAAGCACATATATGAGTACATTTAATATAAAAATACTACCTTCGTCATTTTAAGATGTATCAAAAGTCAACTAATTTATTTTCATATGAAGTGTTTGGGAAAGTTACCTTTCTAAAAATCTCCTTGCTCTAATCCTAACTTTCTACAACTGCAAAGCAGAGAGTCTAGTACTACATTCTGGCAGTGAGGCAATGAGATGGTCACCAGGTGACCAAAAGGAAAGACACTGCCAATGGTATTTTAAAGCTCTATGATTTGTGTTCTCTCCTCAGAAGGTAAAGAGTATTCCTGCAAGGCTGGTGACTGGGGTTCAATTCCTGGGTCAGGAAAATCTCCTGGAAAGCAAATGGCAACCTAGTCCAATATTCTTGCCTGGAAAATCCCATGGACAGAGGAGCCTAGCATCCATAGGACTGCAAAGAGTTAGACGCGACTGAGCAACTAACAGCCAGGCAGCCTGTCTTTATGCACCCTCTGGTGATAACACAAACACACCTACCTACCTACCTTGTACTCCACTCTCCCTCTCCCTCTCCAGCTCTCTCTCTCTCAAGATTGTGACATACACAACAAGAGGGAAAATAAATTAGGCATATAATATAAAGGGCAGTCATCATATAAATTTTTTGCAAAACAATTTACCTTGTTTAGAACCACTCATTGAAACCAGCACTTTAGCAACATTTCTTTCAACACCACAGAAATTTCTTTTAATGAATAATGTATTGGAGAAAAATATCCGTTTGATTTCAAACCGGGGTGTTTGCTGTTGTTGTTGTTCTTTGTTTTTGGTATCAAATAAGTCCTAAATTCAGTCACTTGTATTTTAACTCAGTTCAGTTCAGTTGCTTAGTCGCATTCGACTCGTTGTGACCTCATGAATCACAGCAGGCCAGGCCCCCCTGTCCATCACCAACTCCCGGAGTTCACTCAAACTCACGTCCATCGAGTCAGTGATGTCATCCAGCCATCTCATCCTCTGTCATCCCCTTCTCCTCCTGCCCCCAATCCCTCCCAGCATCAGAGTCTTTTCCAATGAGTCAACTGTTCGCATGAGGTGGCCAAAGTATTGGAGTTCTGGCTTCAGTATCAATCCTTCCAATGAACACCCAGGACTGATCTCCTTTAGGATGGACTGGTTTGATCTCCATGCAGTCCAAGGGACTCTCAAGAGTCTTCTCCAACACCACAGTTCAAAAGCATCAATTCTTTGGCGCTCAGCCTTCTTCACAGTCCAACTTTCACATCCATACATGACCATCGAAAAAACCAAGCCTTGACTAGGCGGACCTTTGTGGACAAAGTAATGTCTCTGCTTTTTAATATGCTGTCTAGGTTGGTCATAACTTTCCTTCCAAGGAGTAAGCATCTTTTAATTTCATGGATGCAGCGATCTTGGAGGCCCCAAAAATAAAGTCTGACACTGTTTCCACTGTTTCCCCATCTATTTCCCATGAAGTGATGGGAACAGATGCCATGATCTTCGTTTTCTGAATGTTGAGCTTTAAGCCAAGTTTTTCACTCTCCACTTTCACTTTCATCAAGAGGCTTTTTAGTTCCTCTTCACTTTCTGCCATAAGGGTGGTGTTATCTGCATATCTGAGGTGATTGATATTTCTCCCGGCAATCTTGATTCCAGCTTGTGCTTCTTCCAGTCCAGCGTTTCTCATGATGTACTCTGCATAGAAGTGAAATAAGCAGGGTGACAATATACAGCCTTGACGTACACCTTCTCCTATTTGGAACCAGTCTGTTGTTCCATGTCCAGTACTAACTGTTGCTTCCTGATCTGCATACAAGTTTCTCAAGAGGCAGGTCAGGTGGTCTGGTATTCCCATCTCTTTCAGAATTTTCCACAGTTTATTGTGATCCACACAGTCAAAGGCTTTGGCATAGTCAAGAAAGCAGAAATAGATGTTTTTCTGGAACTCTCTTGCTTTTTCCAGGATCCTGTGGATGTTGGCAATTTGATCTCTGGTTCCTCTGCCTATTCTAAAACCAGCTTGAACATCTGGAAGTTCACAGTTCACATATTGCTGAAGCCTGGCTTGGAGAATTTTGAGCATTACTTTACTAGCGTGTGAGATGAGAGCAATTGTGCGGTAGTTTGAGCATTCTTTGGCATTGCCTTTCTTTGGGATTGGAATGAAAATTGACCTTTTCCAGTCCTGCGGCCACTGCTGAGTTTTCCAAACGTGCTGGCATATTGAGTGCAGCACTTTCACAGCATCGTCTTTTAGGATTTGAAATAGCTCAACTGGAACTCCATCACCTCCACTAGCTTTGTTCGTAGTGATGCTTCCTAAGGCCCACTTGACTTCACATTCCAGGATGTCTGGCTCTAGGTGAGTGATCACACCATCGTGATTATCTGGGTCGTGAAGCTCTTTTTTGTTCAGTTCTTCTGTGTATTCCTGCCACCTCTTCTTAATATCTTCTGCTTCTGTGAGGTCCATACCATTTCTGTCCTTTATCGAGCCCATCTTTGCATGAAATGTTCCCTTGGTATCTTTAACTTTCTTGAAGAGATCTCAAGTCTTTCCCATTCTCTTGTTTTCCTCTATTTCTTTGCATTGATCACTGAGGAAGGCTTTCTTATCTCTTCTTGCTATTCTCTGTAACTCTGCATTCAGATGCTTATATCTTTCCTTTTCTCCTTTGCTTTTCTCTTCTCTTCTTTTCATAGCTATTTGTAAGGCCTCCCCAGACAGCCATTTTGCTTTTTTGCATTTCTTTTCCATGGGGATGGTCTTGATCCCTGTTTCCTGTACAATGTCACGAACCTCTGTCCATAGTTCATCAGGTATTCTATCTACCAGATCTAGTCCTTTAAATCTATTTCTCACTTCCACTGTATAATCATAAGGGATTTGATTTAGGTTATACCTGAATGGTCTAGTGGTTTTCCCTACTTTCTTCAATTTAAGTCTGAATTTGGCAATAAGGACTTCATGATCTGAGCTCCCAGTCTTGTTTTTGCTGACTGTATAGAGCTTCTCCATCTTTGGCTGCAAAGAATGTAATCAATCTGATTTCAGTGTTGGCCATCTGGTGATGTCCATGTTTAGAGTCTTCTCTTGTGTTGTTGGGAGACTCCCTGGTAGCACAGATGGTAAACTGTCTGCCTGCAATGCGGGAGACCCGGGTTCAATCCCTGGCTCGGGAAGATCCCCTGGAGAAGGAAATGGCAACCCACTCCAGTACTCATGCCTGGAAAATTCCATGGATGGAGAAGCCTGGTGGGCTATGGTTCATGGGGTCGCAAAGAGTCAGACATGACTGAGCGACTTACTTCACTTGTGCTGTTGGAAGAGGGTACGTGGGTATTATTTTAGTACTTCGGTATTATTTTTAAAAACTAAATGTTTTACATAAATTTGGGCATCCATTTTAAACAACAGACTTGTACAAATACTTTAAACAACTTTAACATTCAATATAAAATTACTATGATATGGAACAACAGACTGGTTCCAATTTGGGAAAGGAGTACGTCAAGGCTATATATTGTCACCCTGTTTATTTAACTTATATGCAGAGTACATCATGAGAAACGCTGGGCTGGAAGAAGCACAAGCTGGAATCAAGATTGCCAGGAGAAATATCAATCACCTCAGATGTGCAGATGACACCACCCTTATGGCAGAAAGCGAGGAAGAATTAAACAGCATTTTGATGAAAGTAAAAGAGGACAGTGAAAAACTTGGCTTAAAGCTCAACATTCTGAAAACTAAGATCATGGCATCTGGACTCATCACTTCATGGGAAATAGATGGGGAAACAGTGACAGACTTTATTTTGGGGGGCTCCAAAATCACTGCAGATGGTGACTGCAGCCATGAAATTAAAAGACATTTGCTCCTTGAAGGAAAAGTTATGACCAACCTAGACAGCACATTAAAAAGCAGAGACATTACTTTGCCAACAAAGGTCCATCTAATCAAGGCTATGGTTTTTCCAGTAGTCATGTACGGATGTGAGAGTTGGACTATAAAGAAAACTGAGTGCTGAAGAATTGATGCTTTTGAACTGTGGTGCTCGAGAAGATTCTTGAGAGTCCCTTGGACAGCAAGGAGATCTAACCAGTCCATCCTAAAGGAAATCAGTCCTGAATATTCATCAGAGGGACGGATCCTGAAGCTGAGACTCCAATACTTTGGTCACCTGATGCAAAGAACTGACTCATTTGAAAAGACCCTGATGCTGGGAAAGACTGAAGACAGGAGAAGGGGATGACACAGGATGAGATGGTTAGATGGCATCACTGACTCAATGGACATGAGTTTGAGTAAACTCTGGGAGTTGGTAATGGACAGGGAGGCCTGGCGTGCTGAAGACCATGGCATCACAAAGAGTCGGACACCTGAGTGACTGAACTGAACTGAATTGATGATTCAAATAATCTCAGACACACCCAGAAGGAAGTAGTAAATCAATCCACTACAACTCAAATTTATGAAACTTGAGCAATAGACTAGAAGCCCAAGGTTCTGGATCCTCATCTTGTCTGTGCTTTACTATTTGGTAGTTGGCCTTGAGCAAGTGGCCTCCCCTGAATCTCATCTCCCTGTCTGTGAAACAAGAGGACTCAGCAAGATGTTCCATAGAGTCCCTTCCCTCAACAGGTACATAATTCATCTAGGACTCTCTGATAGTATTGTTATAAACTTTCACAGATCAGTTCACTTCAGTTGCTCAGTTGTGTCCCACTCTTTGTGACGCCATGGACTACAGCAGGCCAGGCTTCCCTGTCCATTACCAACTCCCAGAGCTTGCTTAAACTCACGTCCATCAAGTCAGTGATGCCATCCAACCACCTCATCCTCTGTCGTCCCCTTCTCCTCTTGCCTTCAATCTTTTGAAATGGGTCTTTTGAAATGAGTCAGTTCTTCATAGCAGGTGGTCAAAGTATTGGGGCTTCAGCTTCAGCATCAGTCCTGAATATTCAGGACTGATTTCCTTTAGGATAGACTGGTTTGATCTCCTTGCAGTCCAAGGGACTCTCAAGAGTCTTCTCCAACACCACAGTTCAAAAGCATCAATTCCTTGGTGCTCAGGTTTCTTTATGGTCCAACTCTCACATCCATACATAACTACTGGTAAAACCATAATTTTGACTAGACAGACCTTTGTCAGGGAAGTAATGTCTCTGCTCTTCAATAAACTATCACAAGTGGCCCAAAGATTCTGAAGCGAGTCTAAAATTCAAAAGGCCTTGGAACTCATTTTATTTACTCTGTAATGCAAATTTGAATAATTATTCACTAAATTCTCTGAAATTTAACTTGCATCACATTCTAGGAAATTATAAAAGTTCTTGGGAGAAAATCTTGCTCTTCTCTCAAAATCAGGTTGTTCTAGAGAAGAGGGAGTAGAGGTGAGGAATGGGTAGTGGAAGGGGGTCCATGCTGGTGAGAGTAGTAGCTCCCAGCGGATAAATTTTATTCTAAAAATGCAAAACACTACCTTAGGACTTCAAATCTGTCTTTCCTAGCCAAGAGACCAGCGGTCCACAGAACTATAGCGCAAGAAGGAACTACAGTATCTATTCCATCACACTGCTGACTTGAGGCTTAACCCACTATATTTAAAAAGCCATCCCCGCTAGCTCAGACAGTAAAGAATCTGCCTGCAATGCAAAAGAGTAGGTTCGATCCCTGGGTCAGGAAGGTCCCCTGGAGAAGGGAATGGCAACCTAGTCCACTATTCTTTCCTGGAGAATTCCATGGACAGAGGAGCCTGGCAGGGTTGAGTCTACAGGGTTGCAAAGAGTCAGACATGACTGAGCAACATACCACACACACACACATACACTCATTAAAGAAGGGTACATTTTGTAGTGCGCTGGGTAGTTCTTCATAAAAGGAATGCTGTCCATAAGTGAATGATAATTAAATAAGTTACATTAATATCAATTATTATCAAAGTGATTAAATGAAATGCATATATTTTTAAATTTTATTTAAAACAACCAATCTTCAATTAGAGTTTGCAACTCTTTGCAACCCAAAGACTGTAGTGTACCAGGCTCCTCTGTCCATGGGATTTTCCAGGCAACAGTACTGGAGTGGATTGCCATTTCCTTCTCCAGGGGATCTTCCCAACCCAGGGCTCGAACCCAGGTCTACCGCATTGTAGACAGACGCTTTACCGTCTGAGCCCCCAGAGAAGTCCATCAGTTATTATCAAAGTGATTAAATGAAATGCATATATTTTAAAATTTTATTTAAAACAACCAAGCTTCAATTAGAGTTGTTAAAGCCATAATCATCTAGTAAATACATAATCACCTAGTTTGAGATCTTAATAGGATGCTATGCAAATGGTAATTCTACCCATGTCTGATACAGAATAAATATGCACTTGTATGGAAGTGCATACAGTTGTATGGAAGGCCCCCATAAACATTGATGCTGTGTCTTACTTCAATCCAGTACTTTTAAATCAGATACTTCAAATAGCAGTTTTCCCTACATAAACTAGAACTACAATAAATCCCAGTATATGTGGTCTTTTAGACATGTGAATACATTTTGCTGGTATATATGACATTTCAGAATGGTTTAGGCCTCTAACTAATTTGCTGAAGATGATTCAAATATTTTAAACCAAAATTGGAAGTAACATTTGCCAAAAAGCAATAATAGTGATAATTCTGAAAATCTAGAGAAGACTTCATCAATTCACACTTAGATCACTTTCCATTCCAAAACATACTCTATTTTTTTTTTTCTGGTACTCTCCATAAAGTCTCAAGTTTGCTGGGTGATATAATAAGCAAAATAACGTGTGAATGTATTTTTTGCCCTCAAGAAGCTATTCTAAATGAATTAGTCTTCCACAAATTAATGAATTCATATTTTAAGATGCATTTGCAAAATGTTCTATCATTCCAATAATAATTTGCAACCTAGTTAAGAAATGTTAGCCTACCAGGGAGAAAAAGTCTAATGGGGAATGAATGTCAAGTTTGCATGAAAAAAAAAGGACATGTGAATATAAAGTGCATATCTACTGGTTTTGACATGCTATTGCATTTAAGTGATTTTATTATGCATATTATTTCAAATATTCAATTGCACGTAGATATACATTTAACTATTGAAACCCTTTAAACAATGATTAAATTTTTAAAATCATATTAAATTACATGTAATCTCTTAAAATCAATTATAAATGAACAGGAAAGGAAACAGTTAATATACTAATTACAGTAATTAAGAGTTGCCAATTTAATTATAGCTGGGGATATGAGTGCTCTAACATTTGTTAGAGTGTAAAAAACAAACCTTTAATGCAGAGACTTTGTTCACAAACATCTAATGGAGACCTCCTCTACCTCACTCTGTGCTTCTCTGCTGACACAACAGCAATGGGTTCAGATTGAAGAACTTGTCAGCAATCAGGCAGGAGGAGGCTAATTAGCTTGCAGGTTAATGAGTGTGATGGCTCTTGACAGCATTTTGTTACAGCCTCTTCTGTATTTAAACAATAAATGATTACTTATATACAGTTGAGACATTCTAACCATAATAGGCAAGCCCACATTTGCTTTTACCAGTAGAAAATCGGTTCCTTTGTTTCTAAATCAAAAATATATAAAATCTGCATTACTTATATGTCTATCACATTCTTATAATATGCTGGGAAGGAAATAGGCATTTCTAAAAAGGCAATAAATGTACTTTATATAGATGTATGCCCTTTTGAGTTGAAAATTTCCATTGAAAGGATGCCTGGTTGGTGAAATAACTGGGTTGGTAAATGATAATTTAAATATGGCAGCATTTTAGTAATGTGCAACAACTTTCCTTTAGAAAAAATCAAGATTTTAGTCTTAATTTTTTAATTCTAGGTTTCTCTCTCTCTGAAATAGGTATACAAGGCACACAGCTTACCTTGTCAGTTACCAGGGATTTGAAAACAGGTGGTGAATTAAGGAAATAGCTCTATAGAGAGATTAACCCATTTCATCAGCCAGTGGAGAAGGAAATAAGAACATTTTTACAGCATCCCTATAATCCATATATTTAGTGGTAACACAAATGCCTTAATAAAAGCACTAAAGAAAAGAAATAAGTACTCTGAAACATTTTGATTTATTTTGTAAAGTGGCAAGTATTAAAAACCAAGTAGACTGATTTTTATTTACATAAGAAGAAAATTATATGTGTCCAAGAAAACCTTATCTGAGAATTAAACTGAACTTTAGCTGCATATTACCAAGGGAGGTTATTCCAATTTAATATTCAGTGTTCCCTAGAAATTTGAGCACAGACATGGAAGAAACACCTGCTGAGATTCACACTGCTTTCTAAATTATTTTGCATGCATGAAAATATTATTTGTGTACCTTCTCACTACTGTATGATGAGCATTTGAATAAAAATATGAAAGTAATAAAAATTTCAAATATATACCTTTCTAAAGGTCTGTTTTATGTTTAAAAATGAAAAGTATTATATCCATCACAATTACGGAAGCCAATAAATAACTGTACATCAAAAAGCTTTAGCTGACCTGGGCAGAGTTAGTAGAAGGAAAAAGAAACTAGGATAAAAACCAAAATGGTTGTAAAGTGAAAAGCTCCAGGTGTAGTGAGTGCCTATAATTTCCCAGGGATGAAAAAAAATAATTTAAATTCAAATTTTGTGGTTACTTTGTCACTTTCCCTTAGTTATTTTGAATAATAAATACTCAGGGTCAAAATACAAATATTTAAAGAATTTTCCATCATTTGTGTGCTGCTTATACATCTGAATTGCCTATTATTAATATATTATCAACAATATATGAATATAGATTTCTCTGTATCAGGTGCACTCAAATAACAAAGTATTAACGTATTGTTAGCTTACAGGTACAGGTGTGCCTTATCACACATACATGTAGCCTATTGCACCTTCTATAATTTGTACCCGTAAGGTGGTTAATACAGACCCTTAAGCCCCAAAGGTCACCACAATGCTGTGCTAAATCCAGGTAGGTATATAAACAACTTTTCCCAAGTTCTAACCCAGTTAAATTTTAGAGAATCAAAATTTTCCTCCAAATCATATGATTAATTGATTTTTGGGGGAAACTGACACCTATCCAAAATCACAACCCATTCTGCCTGTTTAAATGAGAATATTCTTCAGTCTGAAAAATTATTTATAGAGATTTTTTACTACCCTTGTATACTGCAATGTTATTTCCTTTCCCACACACTAGCAAAGTCCATTTTCACAACTGCTATAAAGCGGCATGTTCACAGCTAGTAAAACAACTCAATAAATAGCCTCACGAAGCTATAGCTGTCTCATATCCTTTCCTCAATAAAAACAGAGGTGAACTGCTTATTTTCAGCAGCACACTATAAGAAGACAGAAGCATTATGACTGCTCATACATTCTGACTATCATTTGCCACAAGCTATATCTGTCAGCATTAAATAAAGCTGCATTATAAATGTAAACAAAACACCCACATCTACAAAATGAGCTGTCCTCCATGGCTGTAGGCATGAATTGAACCTGCTTATTGACTCAGGTTGCTCTTTTTATTTATTCTTCTACAAAGACATGCATTTACTTTACCCTACAAGCATGCTAGGTTTCAGAAAGGCAACTAGTCTTATGATAGAGAAAAAAGGCACAAGTTGACAAATGCATATCTTAATAGGAATAACATTATGTAGGCAAACAAATTGTTAAACTATTTTAAAATGTTATCCTAGATCAAGACACTAAATAGTAAATAATCTGTGGACCTAATCCTCCACATATGTGTTCATGAACTGTAAGAGGTAATCTTACAGAACTGTAAGAGGTGTTCTTACAGAACTTTAATTTCAAATATCTAATGAAAATGAAAGGGTCGTAATGATACTTACACTATTTGTTCCACCTTGCACACCTTGGGTATTCACTGATAAAATGGGGAGTTAAATAAATATTGAGGGAATTTAACTAGGCAGTGTACAAAATTGACTCAAGCTACCAACAAAAAATCATTTCTGAAAAAAAATAAATACATCCTTTGCAAAATGTTTTGGTACTTTTCCCTGGTATTTCAGTCTTAGTACAACTTTATGAGGCCACAGTGACAGAAGATCAAAAGGGTAATACACAGAAGGGTACCAAAAACTTTGTAATCCCAAAAACATTTTGCCATCTTTATTTTGTAAAATTCTGCAGAGATAATAGATAATATCGAATTTACTGCAATAAGTTTACATTCTCACTTCAAATGTTTCAAAAAAGGGAGGACAAGGTCTTTTTTCCTTTTTTGTTGTTACAAGATAGGACACGACACCAGGAAAACAGACACCTGAATCGCAGATACACCAAACTCCTAGAAGTGCGTATAGCTCTGATAATATTCCAACAGGTGTGCTGCATGTCAAAATTCTAGATTATTTCCAAGCTTATTTTGAAAAGGACCATCATCATGCCAAATCATGACAAATGAAGGTATGTTTTCAAGACATTCATTACAGATGGAGCCAGAGTACACATACAAGCCACCAATACACACGGGTTACAGTAACCATGAAAGGCAGAATTCCTTCAAAGAACCAACTAGGGGTCTTGTGGTGTACTTGATCAAATAATTTCTCAACTAGTTTTCTCTGCTAAATTAACTGATTGCTTGGGCCTCATTACAGAACTAGACTACAAATATGCCAATGTAGCCAGAGACGATGGAACAGATTTCTAGACGACAGAGATCTAAAAGGACCAAGTACTCCAAGAAGGTTCGCATCTATGTCACCTGTTGAATAATCTTGAGTCACTGAGAGATTTAAGTTTGTTCTTTGTTCCTAAGAAAAAAATGGTCCACAGATTAAAGTCTAGATTTTAAAAGCAAGAAGTAAAATGCAGTGATTAAAATATTAACGCATACTGTCACAGCTTATTCTTATGTAGGACACCATCCTCTATCACAAATGTTCCTTTGCATCTCACTATTCCATAGATGGATATTAATTATTACTGCCTTTCCTTTCTAAGATAAGCTTGTTAACAAGAACTACAGGATTGCTTACAAATGCTATCCATATTAGGTAGGTTGCATCATTGTTTATGATGTTTACAGAAAAAAGTGAAATCAGTACAAAGAAATAGTATGGAGTAATTAATGTATTGTAGTGTAGTAATTTCCACTTTCTACCTCCATTTAAATAAAATAAAGCTCAGTAACGCCAGCGTAAATCAGGGGGAGCCACAGGGGAGCACAGCAAGGCAAAGACATTAAAGCCAAACCAAAGCCCTTCTTCACCCAAGCTACTATTATTATTACTTGTGCAAAGCAAATATTCAGCCTCCAACCCTAAATCATTTCAATTCCTATTTCCAAGTATAATTTAATCTTTTTCAGCGACACTTGATGCTTACTTCATCACAGCATAATGACAGATTAAAAAGTTGTTGAATTAAATATTAAAGAGGACTTCAGGCAGTTCTGCATTTTTAAGGAATAACACAGATTGGGGATGAAATGAGAAGCCCAAATGCATATTTTATACCAAAAGGAAAGAATACATATATTTTTCCTCCAGGCCACCTACTTTGTAATAAAACACAGGGCAGGTTTTTATTTAGTGGATAAAAATGTGAAACAGTATCATAAGCTTCATATCATTATAATCTGGCACCATACAATGATGTCAAAGCTAATGATACTAAGTAAGAATATGATTTTTTTGGTATCTTATTTAAATATTTTTAAAATAAGTATATTCATAATTTATCACTTTTGCATTCTGATTTTAAAAATTAACTTATTTGTGGAAATTTCCCTCAGAGATAAGAATCTCACAGATGATAGCATCAAAAGCAGACCATTATGTAAATGATTTCATGATACAAACTGTTCTGAGTAGATAAAAAAAGTTGAACCATACTGGTAAATACAGTTCCAATTAAAATGCTGATTGGATTTCTACATCTAATTTTGGAAACTCCCATTAGATTCAGGTAACATTAAAGATGAAATGTATATAAACGTAGTACCTTAACTCAAGTGGAATGGACTTGGGTCAAAAAATATTTTGGATGTTATATTTAAATATATATAGGTAATAATACAAAGATATACACAGTTATAATTCCAAGGACCCACAGATCACTAAGTTTCATATATCTTTTCAATTTTGTTGTTTTTAAAGAACAGAGTTCTTATTTTCCCCTGAGGTCTAAAAGAAAACAAGCTTTTTTGTTCCATGGTGAATTCAAACAATTTAATGGGGGAAAAACGAACTCCATGAACATTTGACTCTATTTGTAAAACATCAAATCGCAATCTTTTGTACATGCACAAGTTTTTACACCATGATTATATATAAGTACTTTTCTGCCTTTTCATCTCACTTATATGTTATCAATACTTTGTTTGACTGAACCACATGAAATTGCCATTTTTAATGTCAAAATGGTCAGATACCAGCAATTTCATATGATTTGACATTCATTTTAGAAAATTGCATCTTTGTATAATTCCAGTTAAAGAAGAGAAAAATCATCCACAATACTGCTTCAAACAATTAGAAGTGACTTTAAAAAATATGTACTGTACAGAGGGATCAACTTTTCCTTACAAACCAAGGAAGAAATGACATTTGTTTTCGAAAATAGTTCATTTTTGGAACAAGTTCATAGTGTAACGTCAGAAGAGGACATTAAACATTTTTAAAGTAATACTTCTTATCTGTTTGTTTAAAGAAATAAAGAAAGTGATAAGGGTACTACATTGATTTCTTCAGAAATTATGACTTTGGCTGGAAAAGAACTAAATGTCATCATCCTCACATGGCCTTGAAAGGATGGCCTAGTTCCTTTTGGAAAAATTTTCAGTGTGGTTGCTCCTGGCTGAATGTGACATGATTTACTCATGAAATTCTACACATGCAATCCTTTATTTTAAAGAAAACTACAAAATATGACTATGGAATTGTTTTTGCAAATCTAAAAATGGGGCAAGGCTTTTCAAATCATCCTCTTAATGTTTTTCAGGCTCCCTGTTCTGCTGTTCCACAGGCATGGATATTTGACTAGTCAGTCCCTGCAAGCATTCAATTCTAAGTCCACACAATGAGGTGTATACACTACACTGCAGAAATACTGTACAATAATCTTTACTGATACTCTGTAAAAGTGCAGAAAAAAAGAAAAGAAAAAAGCACATTCATTCTCCTACCATACTCAATACTTCCTGACTAAAGCCAAGTCACTGGGGAAATGGATTGGGGGGCGGAGGGATAGTGGTGACAAGAGCAATTTTTCTACCGTTCGGTATTTAAATCCCAGAAAGAGCAATAATCTAAAATTTCTGGAATATTTTCCATGCAGCAAGAATAAGGCAATAATTTCCTATCACCTAGCACATAGTAAGTACTCAACAAATGTTTGTACAGTTAAATTTCCTAGGAATTCCCTGTGGACTTCAGTCTCCCACTGAACAACAGCCATTAAGTTAGGATGCTCCAGAGTCAATTACGGCGGGAAACCTCCGAATGATGTTTCATGTTTATGGTGAGGGGTTAGAGAGTTAATTTTTTTCCTAACCATTTTGCCAGGGTGTCCTTGTTTTGCAGCTGGTTCGAATTTTCTAACGTGAAAGAGGTTCATATAGTGATTTTTTCCGCTCTCCTCGGAGATACCTGAGTAGGCAGCAGCCCGGGTATTTGAAATCAAGGAAATCCAGCCACTAAGGTCGCCAGGCCTCAAACCAAGTTTCAGGTTTGGATTTGAAAGGCACTAACTCTCGAGAGCTCGGGGGCAAAGCTGATCGCCGGGGTGCGGACCCCAGGGCACAAGGCTGGCTGCGGGCAGCTGGGGAGGCAGCTCTGGCCGCGGCCGGCCAGGCGGCCACTTCTGTGGGACGCAGCCGGGACGACCGCTGGCAGGGGGCGGCTCCGGCGGCCGCGCTGCTCTGCCCCGAGGCTCCCGGGGCGCGCCCATTGTTCTCCGCGCACCGAGCAGCGGCCCGCCGGCCCGGACGATCCCCGCTCCCCCTCCGGGCGACCCCGTCGGCTCTCCCGCTCCCCGCCGCGGCGCGCCCCCCGCCCCTCCGGCTGACAGCGGATTCTCACCGCCCTGACTGCATAATTAATGTAAATGGAGCAGCCTCCATGTCATGTGCGGCCTCTTTGGGTTTACTTTTGTGCGACACTTACACAGGAATATTAACTAGAGAAAGCAGCATCACAACAGGGGTGGAAAATCAGCCTGTCAGGGACTCATTCCAAATGCCACGGAAAGAGAAGCGGCTTCAAGATTGTTTCATCAAGGTGATTGAGAACAAAAACTACCGAGGAAAGAAAATTCGGGCTTACACTGAGCTCCCACACATCCATTATTTCTCTCTCTACACTCTTTAGGAACTAGGTTCCTAAACACCGCTTAATGCAAAACTCGGGACTCTGCGTTTGTGCACAGCCAAGCGAGCCCTGGTTCGGGCCGCGCGTGTGCAAACGCGCACCTAACCCACGAGTGTGCAGACCCCCTTCGAACCCCACAACCAGGGAGGACGAGGCCTGAACCGAAAGACACCTCTCCACGGGTCAGTGAGTTATTCCGAGAAACCACGGGTAATCGTGGGTGACCCCACACCTTAACTGGAATTAAGGCCGATATCTCTGGGGATGCTCAAGAGCCCTTCAATAAGGTGCCTGAGTTATATTATTGCTACTCTACCTTCAGTCAAACTATGTTAAGGACATTTTATTGTACTTTGTGGTCATTGACTGGTTTTCCTTCCATAACCTGCCATCAGAAAGGAAACTCAGAAGTCAAAATAATGAGTAAACTTGCAGAGCCCACTGTACACCAAAACACATATCTCTTTTTTTTTAACTTATATTCATAATTATCCAGAATATTTCATGTTGGATATATTCTCTTTTCTAAAAAAGCAGACAATATGACTTCCTAAGTCTTTAGGTTGCCTAATCTAAATAAGCAGGAAATCTTGCTATACTTTCTACGGACCAGTATATTGGCCTACTAAAAATATTATTTTAAAAATTAAGAACTTACATCTCAAATACACACATTCAGTTACATAAATTCAGTTAAGACTCAAAGAAACAGTATTATAAATTTATGAACAATATTATTAGTTACATTAGGCTCTAAGTGTTTTTATAATAGTAAGTAATCAAATCTCAAACTTTCCTAATATTTAGTTTCTACACAATTTAGAAGAGGAAATGAAATACACTAGAAAACGGACCCCAAAAATCCAATAAGAATGAGGATATTGTAAATTTCAACTTGCATGTGTGTTAGGTGTTGTTAAGGAACAAAAATTATAAAACTGGTACTATCAAATCTTATGTTTCCCAAATAATGCCATCGAGTGAGAGTGTCTGTTTTGGAAGGCATGTCTGCCACTTCTCCTCTCATGTAACAGAGTGACTTAATCCTGAATGTTCTCAGGGAATTCCTCCACACAAAGGGGTCAATTGTAGGCCACAGAATAACCTTCTACATATTTGTCTATCAAGTGGTTGAGAACTAAATCCACCTGCATGTCTGTACTGGCTTAATTAAGGATATGTACAATAACTGAAAATAATACCTTTATCCATTCAATACACTACATGACAGAAGAGATCAAAATGGACATGTCGATCAAAAGGTTTACATTAGACAGGAAGCAGCCGTCAGACCATTATTACAAATTAAAGGTATTATATTCAAGTCATTTTTAATCTCTTAAAAATGAATAACCCTTCTCTGCATATTAAATCATTTTTCTCCACAGAAGTAACATTTCTTTCATGTCTAAATGCACATATTCCTTCATATGCTTCAGTTCTTTTACTAGAGGTCTATTACTCTCAATTGTAAGTCAGCATTAGCCAGGTTTGGGCTTCTCTCTTTTGAGGATATAACTGACTCAACACAGACTTATGCAAAAGCTCCTACATTAAAAACATGAGAACTCAAACTCGTCATACACAGTAATCTTATCTCCTGAATCTTTTACTGCACTAAAATTCTTATTGGCATTCTATAATTAATAACTTCTATAGTAACATAAGCTGCTTTATGTCTAGTCACTGTACTTAATAAATATAAGATAAATTCTCCCTTATTTTCTATGATAACTAAATTAGCCTTCTAATTCTGGAAATCTTTTACTTTTAAGAACTTAAAAAATCATGTATTAAAATATCAATCCTGATTTTAAAAGGATACCAAATTTAGGGTCAGTGAAGTAGAAACAGAAAAGTCCCTTGAGATACTGTGTGAAACCTGCAGCTCATTGATTTTGTTCTTGATAATATGCTATTAAATTGGCGAACATGCTGACCTTGTGTGCAAAGGAAGAATTGTGCATATGCCACAGAAAGTTAAAAAAACAGCCTCAAAATGACTGTTTAAAACTGTAGGTTACAAAACCTTAAAATACAGACAAGTATTCCATAGTTTATTTAAAATTGGCAACCACAATTTAACAAGCTATTCTAACAAATGATTAGCATAGCGTGTGCTTTTCTTTAGCCATCAATTATGACACAGGGTAATGCAGGGCACAACTTAAGTGTCAAATTACAATATGCTATACAAAACCACTTTGCAACACAGCTTTCTGTTTGCTTAGCAATTACTACAGAGCACACTGCTTTTCATGAAAGGAATTGGTCAGAACTGTTTATAAGAATTACCACAAATGTTTATATATTTATATGACAAAGAATTAGTTGACAGTTTCAGAAAATTTCTCTTTAACCTTTGATAAATAAGCTGTATTATCTTGTATTGGCTTAATATCATGTATACAACCAAAATGGTCTAGATCTTTCTCTTTTTAAAATAAGATTCATCTGTGGTATGTGACAAAAGTAGAATAGTACTTTTCAAGACCAATGTATGAAAAGTCTTTGATACTAATTTGTCCACTAAGAAAATTTAAGACATTTATTATCTGAACTGTTGGTATGGTGAAAATCTAAATTAGGCAAATATTTAATCATTCTGAAGGCAGAGCAACATTGTCTTATTTATAATTCTCAGTAAGACAAACATGGATATAAATACAAAATAAACTAGTATAATTTCAGAAATGTGGTTCAGGTTGTAATCTTCACATGGCAATCACTGTTTCAAATACTTGTTCTATCAGTGGTGAAAATGAGTAAAGGTTATCTGTTTTAATTGTAGGGCCATCCATTAATTCATAAAACTCTTATGTGAATAAATACTTAATGAGAAAAGGGAAAAAATACACAAAACAGTTTTTATGCTGTTTTTTCTGTTCTGCTGCTGTCCTTTCCCCCTGCATTTGCCTAAAGGCTCTCAGTAAATTACACTCCCAGTAAATGACTGTAATTTACCCGTTGAATTCCCTTGTTCAGGAAAAGCACAAAAACACATTCCAGCATTTCCACAGCTCAAATTTACCATTCGGGATGTCAAGAACAATCCATGGGCAGTAATTTGAAACTGTTTGAACCTTCAAATGAGGGAAATTAGAAATGTTTTGAGAGCTAAGATTTTCAGTGAAGAGATAAAAACCTGATAAAAATCTCTAACTGTTCTGTTCCTTTCCTCCCCCTCCCATATCAGAGGCCTAAATAAACTATTCCACAGTAGGTTTTGAGACAGTGCTATAGAATACAGTCTAGGTAATTTAAGTCAAATTAATATTTACTAGGTTAATTTTTAATGTTAATACATACTACACTAATGCCCTGCTTACTGTTATTAATAAAAACATAGATCCTCTTTGCACTTTTCTGTCAAAGCTATCTCCCTGTGCACTATCCACCCAACTATTACTCAAAACAACTTCCTCTAGTACAAGGGCAAAGTTGTAAAGACTAAGGGTTCTAGGGAAACCTAGCAGTCACTGCTAAAATTGTTTGTGGAAACAAGAACAAAGACTTTCTATTTAGTTATGCTTCAATAGGGAGAAATCTCATGCACAAAGAAATGTAAACATTTATATGAGCTAAACTTGAGTTGTATCACTTAGTATTTTCATATGTAACACAGGCCAACATATAGAATAAACCAGCATAATCCCCAATGTAAACACTTCCCTTACTACTCTAAGATACACACACACACCCCCCAGAGTTAAGAACATTCAATAACCAAAACAACCTATTTCACTCTGTCTAAAGGCAGGTTTTCATATGGCAAAATGGTTATAAATCCTCATTATCCTAAATAAAATTATAGCACTTTAAACATTTCCAGGGAGAACATTCTCTCTTCTAAACAACTACCTTAGCGAGTAATAGGAAGCAATATGGTTGCACTTGTGTCACAGTTGGAAGCCTTTTTAAACTGTCGCCCTGCTAGCAAACCGATTCTACATATTAAAATGAATGTGTTGCTTATTTCAAGGGGAAAAATCATTTATAAAATCAAGACCATTATTAGGATACTGTGACTTACTTTTCTCTTTAAAGTGAACCAGAAGTACCGAAGGCAGTAATCTATATATGTTCACATAACTTCACTCTCCATCAGTTTGGTCTTAGAAGAAACAGTATTCCTGAAAGATGAAGCTTTGCATATTTAACACTTAATAATCAAAAAAGCTTATTGCACCAAATACTTCTGATCCTGAGTTATACAGGGGAAAAAAACCCTAAATTTCCTTTTTAGTATAAAACACAGAGCCTTTACAAATGTTTCCAACTAAATTATATAGACTATTTTTTAAAAAGATACAATGCATGTATTTTTTATCTGCTCTGAACTATCTGTTAAGTGCACCCTTTTCCTGATAGTTATGTTGGCATCAAGGAGTACTCAGGCATTAAAGTAGCTGTATAGTGACTGTGACAAATCAATACTTTAGATAAGTTTAATATCAGGCCTGAACTGAATATGTGAACCAAACTTCTGTTGTGCTCTGAAGTTCACAGAGGAAAATGAATGACAAACATTAGCATTCACTGGGCAGATGAAGATACTTTTCTCATGCTGCAATTTGTATTTAATTGTGAAAAATATATTGGAACTTAAATAACTTCTCTACATGCTTTTTAATCTAGGTATACAATGGCCATGTGATTTTTAAATTCCACATAGATAATGGAAGAAGTTGTATTTTCCAAGATGGAGCACCATGAACATCTCTCACCAGGAATTTGTAGGGCAGTGCTGCTCTCTATCAAATGGTTGCTTGGTTTGTTTTAAGACACCCATTTGTAGAATCTTAAGCATTAACTTTGTTAGCATATAATGTGAGTGATTCGAAGTTTCTATAACCTCAGCTTTTTGAACATTTAGAATATGTATTCAATCAATAGATATTTACTGCATACTGTGTATTACAGTGCTTAACGGGGGCAAAGCAACTAGTAATAAAGTAATTAACTTCTCAACCGAGATACTATATGTTCTGCTGTTGTTTCTGACTGAAATTTTCCAGTTAATTTCTAGACAATTACATTATCTATTTCATAATTGCAAACCTGGATGAATTGTTTCTAAAAGTTGCAACATGTTTCAAGCCAACAGAACCAGGAATGCATAAAAGCTCCTGTTTCTAATGTCACTGTTATCAAGCCAAAAACAATTATACTCATTTGAGTTATAGCAACCAATAAACTTAGATAATCACCATATGCAACACAACATTTTGGCACTTGAACTCAAAACTCTTGTAGACAACTATAGATTGCTTCTAATACAGAGCCCTCTTGTCCTACCCAAGGCTGCCAATAGAAATGCCAAAGCTGCTGAATACTGCGCATCCTAGTAATGCTGTCAGTAAATGGCACATTCACACAGCCCCCAATCCTCTCTTCCCAGGCATGGTCTTCTCCAGCTGCAGCTTAATTTCCTGTGACTTGCCTAATTACTGTAATTAAGGATTAATTGCCATTAATTATTCACACATAAGCTCATCGCAAATCATGGGGTAAATGTCTTATGAAAGCTGCCATACAAGCCATGTATAAACACACTGGGATGCTTCAGGCAGGCGAATCTATCACTCAGCCCTCAAGCAAATCTCTGTGCTTCTCTTACAAAAACAGCTATAACTCTCAGAAACTCGACAGTCCTTTCAGGTAAGCATTAGGTTACAAAGCATGTTTTCCTGTGGAAGCCACAACGGTTTTATTAGTACTATAAATGCTGTTTTATCTTTCCAACTGCTATTTTTATGTTTCCATTTTTATTCTACAGTGCTCAGTTTAGGACAACCACTTGCTTCAAGGAGGAATGTTTGCAGTTGCTCCTTTCCCCCATCACAGTTTGAAATAGTTCCATGTGGTTTACAACATATGACCATGCAACTGGGATCAGCATGCTAAAAAATCAATGGATCGGCTACACAATTGGAACAGAAACCATTTCAAAAGTCACAATTTCTTTCATTGGTGTAAAAAAAAGCTATAGCCCATATTTAGTCACTGTTAGAGTGTTCCTTGGAGAAGGAAATGGCAACCTACTCCAGTGTTCTTGCCTGGAGAATTCCAGGTACAGGGGAGCCTGGTAAGAGGCCATCTATGGGGTCGCACAGAGTCAGACACAACTGAAGCGACTTAGCAGCAGCAGCAGCAGCAGAGTGTTCCTTATAAGGCAAGTTATCAGCTCTGCCACCAAAGTACCACTGACAAAAATGATTGAAAATGGCAAGCAAGCAAAATAGCCTCATGAAGATTATTGATGTATTAGCTGGGTTCCCTGTTTTCATAACAGCACCTGGTATTTTCACAATTATAAAATATAAACATCATTTCTTCATTCCTTTGCAAAGCAAAAAAAAAAAAAAAAGAAGAAGAAGAAGAAATTGGTTTTTTCCAAGTATTTCTAATAGACCCTGAGCTGATGAGAAAACTTCCAAATCTTAGTCTAGGAATTATACTCCTAACGCTTCTTTCCAGTTATCTAGGGTTTATCATGTTTGAAGGCTTTAAAACAGAAGAAATCATTTTAACAACAGAATACTGTATATGTTTTAAAAAACTTAAACTATATCAACACTACGTATTATAACTGCCCTAGGAAATTTAAGTCTAAGTAGGCAGAATGCTGTTCTAATTGTTATGTTAGTTCCTTCTGCAGCAAATTAATGCATGAAACATTTTCATTTCAGTACATGTTTGTGTGTCTGAGTTAAACATTTATGTTAATAGACCTTCTGGCAGGGTTTTAATGTTTCAAATACTCCTCTAGAACGGCAACTTTTCAAATAGGAGTTCTTTCCCCCATTTTCTGCAGTACTTGTAACAGGGGTACATGGGAACTAAAATAATTTCATAGTTTTAAAGTCTAAGCTTAAAATCAACAACTTAAATAACTACAGACAATATCTACATTCAAGTAAAGTACCAAGTAAGCTTACAGATATACTGGCTATCCAAAATGAAAAAAGCTAAATATATACATTCTGATATCTAATTGGAGGCATATATTCACATCACAGTTTTAACCAATTCTTGGTCAAAAGAGTTGAGAAAAAAATAAACCCTATCACCTTTTGGTTCCAACAGATTTAAAGGGATGCATGATTTCTGTAGTGTTCACAGAATGTGTTCTCAACACCCTCCAGAACCTTCTTTACAAATACCCAGTCATCCATCTGAAGCAGCCCAGGTCTTGTATATTTAACTTCTATTACTCTCAAAACCAATGAGCAATATACAAAGCCTGATAAAATTCCTCAGCTGAGACATAAGTCTTTTTCTATAACAACAGATTTGTAAAACTGGAATAATGTTTACAAAGCCCTAACTTTTCTCCCTGTTGAATTATATATGTAATCCAAAACTGCAGTCTGGAACTTAGTTAATACTTAATGGTGATCATGGGTACTCCATTCCCAAACCCACTCATTTGGACTATCTCTTCCATCAAAAATTTTTGGTTAGGACATTTAGGCTCCTAAAATTTTATAATTCTGGGCTTTTGCATTGCTACTCAAGAACTGCTGTACACTTACAGTAACAATTTGAAAATTTGGAAACTAAATCATTCTACAGGGAAATTCACAAAAATTAATTTTGGTGGAAATGTATAATTTATTGCCAGTGATAATGATATAAAACTGAATTTAAATGTTGTTCAGGTTTTATTATTATTTGTGTTTTAAGTTTACCTAAAGTTCAGTGCTTTAACTTAGCTATCACTTTACTGATTCCTACACCCCTATCCTAGAGTCAGCAATCAGTGACAGAGAGAGCTGTTAAAATCTATCATCCTAACACACAGCTTTACCATCAAAGTCATCTAATTGATACTTCCCTATTTTTGTCACCTTGCCTTGATGCCAGCTGCCAAGCTCTGCCATGTCACTTTCCATTTATGGACTCCCAAGTCCCTTGATCTGGCTAATTAGGGTTTATGTGTTAATTGGAGTAAATACAAAGATGAGAGTCACAGGCACAAATTTCAAAACACAGCCATAAATTGAAGAGTTGATAAGCAGGGAGAAGATGCCTTCATAGAACAAGTGTCAAGTTTATTTTATCACTAGAAAGAACCAGAATCTCCTGACAAACTGATAAGCCTTTAACTTTTTGAAAAGATGTAATGAGAAGAACAGTAACGAACATATTAAGAATATTGCTCTGTAGCAGAAAAATATACAATACATTTCAATTTGGTTCAAGAAGGCACAGTTCTCTTTGAAAATTTCTGAACTATTTCTATTCAATGAGAGATATTAATTTCTATCTTATTTCACAAAAACATCCACCTTGCTTTTAATTTCTAATAAGAATCTAAAAGTTAATCTAATAATTTAAAATCCTGAGATAGTCAAGTGACAAAAATGACATTTTCACTAACATTTTGGATACATTAATACTTTTTCTGCTAAAAGATAACTGCTTGAAAGAATTACCACAAATTACAGCCAAGAGTTTCTGAATACTATACAAGCAGATTTAGGGTACTAGATTTCAGATGCTTATCTCAAATGTCAGTTAAGATGACTTTAAAAGGAGTATGCGTCTTTTTTGTAGTCATCAGAGTATGTTTTGAACACCCTCCAGAACCTTCTTGACAAAAGCATTACTGTCAGTTAGAGACACTGTCTTTTCGAGCATCTGGAAGGGAGGAGCAAAGTCAGATAATTAATATGGAAAATAACTGAAAGAGTTGGTAAAGTCTTTCATTGCTGTTTGCTTTCATAAAAAGTTTCATACCTGATCAGTAACAGTGAGTTGACAAAAATATGATGGGAGGACTACTTCATCTGTTATACTGTTCTGTTACAACTACCTGGGATTTGTTGTTAATAATCATAACAACAGCAGCTACAATTACTGCTTATATTCATGCAGCACTTCACAGCTTACAGAGAACCTACACTTGTGTTATCTGAAGTTATGGTTACTAACAGAAGTTCGGTAATAAAACCAAAATATACAGGTAAAGACTTTTTAGAGAAGGTATTCAAATCATTTTCAGGTTGATTATTTAACAATGTCAGAACAAGTCTATCTTCCAAAGGCATCAGTGTAATACCAAAAATATTGAAAAATACATTGATTAGAATAACAATGATTGGTGTTTCTCACAAGACAGATTTAAGAAGTAGCTAAATATATGTGAAACAGGTACATAAAAAATTCTTCACAAACATCTTTCCTTCCCTTTATCTTTGTTAACCAACAAAATATGGTATTAATTCTAATAATTTATGATAATTTAGGTTCAATATTAATAAATATGTTCCTTAGGTGAAACTAGTATTTTGAACTCATCTGCCACAAGCCTGAAATTAATCAACTTTTTAAGTAAACAGAAAAGACATGGGAATGAATAAAAGACCATTTGCATGATCACAATATTAAAAGTGAACCTTGAATATTCATATACCTTTTGATAAAGCATAGAATACCTTTAAAAAAGCAATATTCTCTGGAAAACTTTTTGACAACAGTGTTTAAAAATTTTGAAATATGTGAAATATGAGAAAATTCATCTTTTTTCCTGAGAAAAAAAAGTCTCTTGCTTCTGGTGATGTACATCAGTTGAAGAAATATACTTGAAATTCCTACATAAGAAATGAGTGAAAATGTCACTTGAAAACATCTGAGACCCACATCACATGGTAAATCAGAAGCAACTTCATACAACTTTTTAAACAAAGCTATGCTGTAACTTAGTGTGCAGTTTTAACTGAAAACAACCAAGCTAATTTCTACAAATTAACAGATGTGTATAAGAAACAGTTAGAAACAAAGAAATGCATATGTGAACACCATCAGCATCCAAATGAGTTTATTGCAGGACTCTTTAAAGCACATCTGATCTTGGCTCCAGCCTGTAGTCTACCTTTCAACTTGCAAATGACAGTGTCACCAAACACTGTCCTTCCATCAATCAAGCTGGGTCATGAATATACAAAAGGCAGCAGAGAAGCTGGCTACCTCCTGCAGTTCAACTTGGCCTAATTATCTAGGCCTTTCTTTTGGTTACAGTCTGAAGGGTATACACCCAGTCAGCTGCTGGGCAGCCGGAGGCCTAATCAAGAGAGGTTATGCATACTGACCCTTATATGGACATCCAATGCAAGTTAAATGTGAGCACCAAATGTCATCTTTCTTATTCATCATTATGAAATTTCCCTCCCCTTTCGAAATACCAATCTGCTGCCATTTTCAGGCACTCCTCTTACCCCCCTCCAAGCTGTCATTTCACTGTGCTTGCTGCCAGTTGAGTGAATTAGCATTCTAACTGATGTGCTGCTCTTCTCAGACAAATCCTTGAGCTGCGTTAACTAATGACTTCTCTCCAGAAAAAGGAACTGATAGTCAACCATTGATAAAAGAGAGTCCATTTCCACAAATCACAAACAATTTGCCATAATGGTGGCAACATCAGTAAGGAGTTACTATGGTTGTCCACTTTCCCTTGTGTTTTTCTCTCATTGCACTCCCAAGAAACAACCATCACCACCGAAGGGAATCTAAAGCTGCTAACTAGAGTCAGCTGCAATTGCGTGTGATGGTGAACTCTAAACAAGACAATTTATTCACCAAAGTATCAATAGAGATGGAAAGAAGGCAAACAGTGAAGAGCCATGTCCATAGCTAGTCGGTGAGGATGAGTCTGATAATATAGCAAATTGCCACAGTGCCCAGTGCCAGTCCCTGCACATAAAAGGTGTTCAATAGTTGCTATTTTCAGTGATAACAAAAAACCAAATGTGATGTAGCTAGGCCTTAGCCCGGACCGTGTTGTGGAAATAGAAAGACGGGTCCAGATACTGCAAACGTTATGGAGTATGTTATATAAAAGTGGACGATGGGAATAAAAGAAGATCCACTCTTAAAGGAGAGAGAAGATATAAAGATAGAAAACTTCAGTAAAGACAGACTGAGAAAAGGAGATATCTGATGGGCTATACTTACATAAATCTTAATTGCTCTCTGTTTATGTAGTTCTTTGACATATACACCAAAGAGGTAATGATGCCATCTGACATGGCAGAAGATACTACAACGATTTACACTCCTGCAAGTCCTAGAAGAAGTGCTGGAAAATCATATCTAACTGAAACTAAAACAGCAAGTATATTTACCTAAAACGGTAGGAGATGGAGTGGGACTCAGAGAAAGCTTACTTTATGATGAAAAAAGGGTCTTTCATAATCAAATGTATAAGGTTTGATTATGATAACATCCTGATTATTTAGCTTATAAAATCAATACACATTCATTCCACAAATCTTTATTAAAATGATTCATTCCACAATCTTTATATGCCAGTCACCTGGGGCCTGTGTACAAGTCTCTGTGGGACAGAGAAACATGTATGACATATCCACAATCTATTTATAATCTCACTAGAAAGACAGACATCCACATAAAAAGAGTAACAGCAACAAATTTAAATAGAATATATCACAATAAGTGACACATAAATAAAAGGCAAATGAGTGATACAAAAAATAAGAGTCAGATATTCGCATCAGGTGGCCAGAGTATTGGAGCTTCAGTGTCAGCATCAGTCCTTTCAATGAATATTCAGGGTTGATTTCCTTTAAGATTGACTGGTTCGATCTCCTTGCAATCCACGGGACTCTCAAGAGTCTTCTTCAGCACCACAATTTGAAAGCATCAATTCTTCAGCACTCAGCCATCTTTACAGCCCAACTTTCGCATCCATACATGACCGCTGGAAAAACCATAGCTATGACTACAAGGACCTTTGTCACCAGTGATGTCTCTATTTTTTAGTACACTGTCTAGGTTTGTCATAGCTTTTCTTCTAAGGAGCAAGTGTCTTTTAGTTTCATGGCTGCAGTCACTGCCCACAGTGATTCTGGAGCCCAAGAAAATAAAATGTCACTGTTTCCACTTTTTCCCCCATCTATTTGCCATGAAGCAATGGGATCAGATGCCATGATCTTAGTTTTTTAAATGTTGAATTTTAAGCCAGCTTTTTCACTCTCCTCTTTTACTTTCAACAAGAGGCTCTTTAATTCCTTTTCACTTTCTGCCATAAGCGTGGCATCATCCGCATATCTGAGGTTGTTGATATTTTTCTAAGCAATCTTGATTCCAGCTTGTGATTCATCTAGCCCGGCATTTCACGTGATGTCCTCTGCATGTAAGTTAAATAAGCAGGGTGACATTATACAGTTTTGATTTACTCCTTTCCCAATTTGGAACCAGTTCGTTTTCCATGTCTGGTTTTAATGGTTGGCTTCTTGACCTGCATACAGGTCTCTCAGGAGACAGGTAAGGTAGTCTGGTATTCCCATAGTATCTGGAATGAGGGAAGCTATAAAACATGACCTACCTTGAAGTACAGTACAGAGAATAGTATTAGAATGCAGAAATTAATTGTGTGTTTTTGAAAAAAGAAAATAGACTAGTTTGATTGAGACAGAAAATTCTTGTCAGAGACTTCTCTGAGTCTCTAAGTCAAGCTGGAGTCTTCTAAATATGCAAAAACTTTCATATAGTTAAAGACAGTGACCTGATTCCATCTATACCAAAGTTTCCTCTGATAGACACAAAACATGCACCATTCCCCATAAATCTTCTCTGAGCATACCATTTTCAAAATCCCTCTTGCAACATGAGTTCCAAATGCTTCCAAATAATACTACTTTCAAAATTTGACAAGCATAGAAAATATTAGGATTAGTATTTTTTGTTCTTGTTTGGAAAATACATTTAATTTAGTGATGAGAAATAAAAACAGTGAGTAGTAATTTAGGTCAGCATAGAAAAATTACTTTCTGTAGGGTCAGTCCTGTAGTTCTATTAACAAAAATCAAAACTGTTAAATTCTGGCAGACACATTACACCATTGTCTCCTTTGAACTTAGATTTATGTAAGTCTCCTTTGTGTGTGTATGTATTGAGGTTATATCAGATCTGAATTAATTTCAATAACCATTTACTGTGTCAAACCTATCTCTGCATCTGCTCTTAAATTTTAAGTGGAATGTCCTCCCCTTCTCTATCTAGATAGCCCTATTAAGCCTTCCCCAAAACTTCCTTATTTGGAAAGATTTTCACTATAACACATTTATAATACCAAAAAACTGCTGACAACTGAAATAACTTAGAATATAGAAATGATTAAGAAAGCAACAATATACACTCAATAAAATTACTTATTAAAAATCTGCTAACATGGAAAGTGTTCACATTGTAGTACTAATGAGAAAAATTCACAATATTGAAAAATAAATGATCCCAATTATAAAACAAAAATATGCACTGAAAAATGAGGAGTCTGGGAAGAATGCAAATTAGTAACTCTTCTGAAGGGCAATCTGGCAGTATCTATTATAAAATGTGTACACACTAGAACCTAGGAGCTGCAAGTTCCCCAGAGAAACTCTAACACATGGGACACAGAGATACATATGGATGTCAGAAGCAGAAGCTTCCTGTTACTTGCTTTTAAAATCAGCATTCACTGGTATTACTTCATGGCTGCATCACAACTTGCGTATTCATCAAACAACTGATGGACTTTACGGCACTTCTCATTCTTATTCCACCGTAAACAAAGCTATTATGGACATTCAGATACATGTCTCTTAAACTTTTTTTCTCTGGGATATGTACCTAAGAGTAGAGCTGCTAATTTATAGTGCATGCCAATCTTCAAATTTATTAGATACTGCCAAATTATTTTCCAATGTTGTACCAATGTATATTCCCACTAATAATACATGAGAGTTCCTATTGCCCTGCATTCTCACCAATACTCAGAATTTTAAATTAACTGAAGATCATTTTATACATTCGATCTTGGTGAACATTCCATGTGTAATTGAAAAGAACACATATTCTGCTGTTACCAGGAAAAGGGAAATGTCAACTAGGTCAAGTTGGTTGATAGTGTTCTTCATGCCTTCTATATCCTTGCTGAGGTGACTAGCAATAACCCAATCTTACATTAATGACATAAACTGAACCTAGTCTTGATACATGTCTGAATATTTTGAACTCGGTTTGGCAACACTTTGTTGAGAATTTTTTCATCTATATTCATGAATGAGACTGACCTGTCATTTTCCTTTCTTATATTGGTCCCAGTCTCATAGAACAGTTACATTAGGGTAATATAATTTCAGTATACTTCTGTTTGCAACACTGTATAAATTGTGTAAGATTGAAATTATCTATCCCTTGAATGTTTAGAAAGCAGTTACAAAATGTCTGAACCTACCATTTTCTTTGTGGCAAAATTTGAATTACTAATTTAATTTATTTAATGATTAGAAGACCATGTACATTTTCTACATTTTTAGTAAGTTTTGGTAATTTGTATGTTTCTACAAATAATCTATTTCACCTAAGGTGCTGATGTATTGACAAAATGTTTATAAAACCTTTTCTTTTTAATCTTTGCTGCACATGTTATTTCTTTTTCAAATTCAGTATTATTTGTGCTTCTCTCTTTTCCTTCCTTCCCTCTTTTAAATTGGCTTATTTATTTTTGACCAAACTTTTCCAGAAGTTTGTCAATAATAATTTTTTCAAAGAACCAACTTTGACTTTTCAGTGCTTTCTATCATATCATTGTTTCCTATTTCATTCAAACTTGTATTATTCCTTTTATCTGTTTCCTTTGCATTGATCTACCTTTTATGCTCATAAGTTAGGTTTCAGTTCAGTTCAGTCGCTCAGTCGTGTCCGACTCTTTGCGTCCCCATGAATCGCAGCACACCAGGCCTCCCTGTCCATCACCAACTCCCGGAGTTCACTCAGACTCACGTCCATCGAGTCCGTGATCCCAGCCAGCCATCTATCTCATCCTCGGTCGTCCTCTTCTCCTCCTGCCCTCAATCCCTCCCAGCATCAAAGTCTTCTCCAATGAGTCAACTCTTCGCATGAGGTGGCCAAAATACTGGAGTTTCAGCTTTAGCAGCATTCCTTCCAAAGAAATCCCAGGGCTGATCTCCTTCAGAATGGACTGGTTGGATCTCCTTGCAGTCCAAGGGACTCTCAAGAGTCTTCTCCAACACCACAGTTCAAAAGCATCAATTCTTCGGCGCTCAGCCTTCTTCACAGTCAAACTCTCACATCCATACATGACCACAGGAAAAACCATAGCCTTGACTAGATGGACCTTACTCGGCAAAGTAACGTCTCTGCTTTTGAATATGCTATCTAGGTTGGTCATAACTTTTCTTCCAAGGAGTAAGCGTCTTTTAATTTCACGGCTGCACTCACCATCTGCAGTGATTTTGGAGCACAAAAAAATAAAGTCTGACACTGTTTCTACTGTTCCCCCATCTATTTCCCATGGAGTGATGGGACCGGATGCCATGATCTTCATTTTCTGAATGTTGAGCTTTAAGCCAACTTTTTCACTCTCCTCTTTTACTTTCATGAAGAGGCTTTTTAGCTCCTCTTCAATTTCTGCCATAAGGGTGGTGTCATCTGCATATCTCAGGTTATTGATATTTCTCCTGGCAATCTTTAGCCAATTAACTTTACTTATTTTAGAATTTAAGCATTTAAGGCAAAAATGTCTAATAAAGCTTTAGTTATAGTCCACAAGTTTTGCTATAAAGTGAAAGTGTTAGTTGCTCAGTCGTGTCCAACTCTTTGCAGCTCCATGGTCTGCAGCCCACCAGGCTCCTCTGTCCATGGGATTCTCCAGGCAGGAATACTGGAGTGGGTTGCCATTCCCTTCTCCAGGAGATCTTCCTCACCCAGGAATCAAACCCGGGCCTCCTGCATTGTAAGCAGATTCTTTACCATCTGAGCCACAAGGGAAGCCCAAGTTTTGTTATAAATAGTACTTTAATCATTTCAAATCAGTTCAAAACATTTTCAATTTCCCTTACAATGTCTTCTTTAACATGGAAGTAATTTAGAAATATTTTTAAATGTCCAAATATTGTGTGAGCTATTTTATTTCATTTTTTATTTATTTTTTGTTGACTTCTAACTACTTGTTTTGTCCTAACAGAATATTAAAAGTATGATGCTGATTCTTTAATTGTTGAAGCTCGATTCATGGTTAAGTTTTTTTTAAGTTCCTACATATGCTTAAAAAGAATGTGTATTCTGAAGTTGCTGGTGATATATTATCTACATGTCCAGTGAGTAAAGTTTGTTAATTTTATTATTAAGCTTTTCTATATATTTATAGAATTCTTTTGCCTGTTCTGTCACTACCCAGTAGGGATATATTAAAATCTCCTTACAACAACTGTGAATTTATTTCTCCTTGAGGTTCTGACAATTTTTACTTTATATTCTTAAGTTAGGCTTTTAAGTGTTTATAATTTTAAAATTGTTAAAAAATTTCCTAGCAAATTGAACCATTTACCAATATATAGTGACCCTCTTTATCTCTAGAAATGGTTTTTCCCTTTATCTTCAAGTCTACTTTATTATATAGTTATTTCAGCTTCCATTCTGTTAATAGTTGTTAAGTGTATTTTTTTTTCCATGTTTTACCTTTTCAGTCCTTTAGCTTCTCTATGTCCCTGTGTATTAGGTGTGTCTCTTCAATTGTAAATAAATAGGTTGTCAGGTGTTTTGCTTGTTTAGTACTCTCTGATAATCTTTTAGTATTTGTAAGTTATTTACGTGTATTATATTTGGAGTTATGTCTTCTCAGCTCATTTTATCATTTCTCATAGTGCTGCTTCTATTTTCCTCCTCTCTTGCCTTCTTCTGTTGTTCAGTCATTAAGTCCTTACTGACTCTTTGTGACCCCATGGACAGCAACATGCCTTCTTTTAGACTGAATGAACTGTATCTTTTTTTTTTGCTTCTTCTATTTCATTATTCTTCCTTTACTAGTCTAGAAGTTATACAATCTACCTCAATTTTGATAATGATTATTTTATAAAGTTCATTAATACCAATATTTTAGAAACATTTAAAAATTGTTAAGGTAAATATATAACCAACCAGGACCCTATGAGGCCTACCCAAAATAGACCCCCACCCATGGTTCAAAATTGGGAAAGGAATATGTCAAGGCTATATATCATTGTGCTGGCTATTTAACTTATATGCAGAGTACACCATAAAAAATGCCAGGCTGGATGATGCACAAGCTGGAATCAAGATTGAAGTGAAGTGAAAGTCTCTCAGTCGTGTCTGACTCTTTGCCATCCCATGGAACTCTCCAAGCCAGAATACTAGAGTGGATAGCTGTTCCCTCCTCCAAGGGATCTTTCCAACCCAGGGATCGAACCCAGGTCTCCTGCATTGCAGGCAGATTCATTACCATCTGAGCCACCAGGGGAAGCCGGGAGAAGTATCAATAACCTCAGATATGCAGATGACACCACCCTTATGGCAGAAAACTGAGAGGAACTAAAGAGCCTCTTGATGAATGTGAAAGAGCAGAGTGAAAAAACTGGCTTAAAATTCAACATTCAAAAAACTAAGATCACGCATCCAGTCCCATGGCAAATAGATGGGAAACAATGAAAACAGTGACAGACTTTATTTTCTTGGGCTCCAAAATCACTGCAGATGGTGGCTGCAGCCATGAAAGTAAAAGACACTTGTTTCTTGGAAGAAAACCCATGACAGACCTAGACAGCATATTAAGAAAGCAGATATCACTTTGCCAACAAAGGTCCATATAGTCAAAGCTATGGTTTTTCCAGTAGTCATGTATGAATGTGAAAGCTGGACCATAAAGAAGGCTGAGCACCAAAGAATTCATGCTTTTGAACTGTGGAGAAGACTATTGAGACTCCCTAGGACTGCAGGGAGAACAAACTAGTCAATTCTAAAGGAAATCAACCCTGAATACTCATTGGAAGGACTGATGCTGAAGCTCCAATACTTTGGCCACCTGATGTGAAGAGCCAACTTGTTGGAAAAGACCCTGATGCTGGGAAAGACTGAAGGCAGGAGGAAAAGGGACCAAAAGAGGACAAGATGGTTGGATGGCATCACTGACTTGATGGACATGAGTCTGAGCAAACTCTGGGAGATGGTGAAGGACAGGGAAGCCTGGTGTGCTGTAGTCCATGGGGTTGCAAATAGTCAGACACGACTGAGCAACTGAACAACATGTTGCCTGCCCACTTTTTGCCTGTAGAAAAACTTAAGTCAATTCATGTCAATGTATGGCAAAACCAATACAGTATTGTAAAGTAAAATAAAGTAAAAATTAAAATTAAAAAAAAAAGAAAGAAAAAAAATAAGTTTAATCAGAGAAGTGAGAAAATGCAGACAGAAAGAAAAACAGTCAAACAAGATAAAATAATAATAGTTTAGTCATTAAACAAAGTCAACGACCTTTAGTTCCTTCTCAATGACTATAAATAATATTCCAAGCCATGTCCTTTGAGCTGTTTCGCAGATACTAAAACCCCCACCAGGTGGAAGAAGTTAAGTGTATGCTGCCCACAAGCAATGGCACCCCACTCCAATACTCTTGCCTGGAAAATCCCATGGATGGAGGAGCCTGGTGGGCTGCAGTCCATGGGCTTGAGAAGTGACTGAGCGACTTCACTTTCACTTTTCACTTTCAGGCACTGGAGAAGGACATGGCAACTCACTCCACTGTTCTTGCCTGCAGAATCCCAGGGACGGGGGATCCTGGTGGGCTGCCGTCTATGGGGTCGCACAGCGTCAAACACAACTGAAGCAACTTAGCAGCAGCAGCAGCAGCAGCCCACAAGCACACAGACCCCAGACTGGTTGGAACCAAAAAGTTGGTGATGCTAACTCCCAGTTACCTCACCACCAACCAGTCAGAAGAATTTCCATGAGCTGATCACACCTTGTTCCTTGAACACTATAAGACTCTTCACTACCTATTCCAGGATGGGTCACACAGTCTTGAGTGCATTCCCCTGCCTTGGTCCCCTCTGTCTGGCAAAGTAAGCTACTATTTTCTACTTCACCGAAAACTCTATGTCTCCTCATTCCTATTCAACACAGGTGAACAGAAAGCAGGTTTTGGCAACATATAGACAAAAAGAAGCATTCTTGCACAGAGAGAGACACATATATAGAGACAGACATACAGGCAAATGAATAATTATCCGGCAACAACCATATAACCACCACTGAGACTAAAAAATATACCTTTGACATCTTTTTAAAAAACAACGTAGTGACTCATACCAAAAACTCCACACTCAAACTCTAGAGCAGCTCTGTGTGACAGACATGTAATGAGAGCCACATAGATAATTTAAAATTTTCTAGTAGCTACACTTTTTAAAATGAAAACAAAACAGGTAAAATTGATGTTAATATATTTTATTTAACTCAATATATCTAAAATAATAGTTATAACATATAATCAATATAAAAGTATTACTGAGATATTTTATAGTATTTAGTCTTTGAAATCCTATATATATTTTACACATACAGCACATCTCAATTCAGAGTAGTGACTTATAAGTATTCCATTTGATGAATGTGACCAGGGGCCACCTTCCTGAAGCTCTGTATTAGAGCTAATCTCTATCCTGACTTCTATGATAAGCTGTTCCTTACTTGCTCTTTCAGTAGTCTTAGTATTTTATAAAATAATATTATCATCTGTGCAGTCCTAGCAATATAGCTCCATTTCTCCTGTTTTTGAATTTTTATATAAAAAGAATTATATGTTTTCTTTACGTCTTGCTTCTTTTATTCAACATTATATGTGTGATAGTCATCTGTGTTCTTGAATGTAACAATAGTTTGCACATGTTTATTGCTGTGTGGTAGTCTGTCATGAGCATAAACCCCAATTTATTCACCCACTTTATTACTGATGAACATTTGAGTTGTTTCCAGTTTCTGGCTCTTGTTTACAATCCTGCTTTATGCTTTAAACCATCCTGTAAAGGTCTCTGGTATACATGTGAGTATTTAAGATTTTATATCTGGAAGTGGAATTGCTAGGTTGTAGGGTACGTGTGGCACCCCACTCCAGTACTCTTGCCTGGAAAATCCCATGGACAGAGGAGCCTGGTGGGCTGCAGCCCATGGGGTCACTAAGAGTCGGACACGACTGAGCGACTTCACTTTCACTCTTCACTTTCATGCATTGGAGAAGGAAATGGCACCCCACTCCAGTGTTCTTGCCTGGAGAATCCCAGGGACGGGGGAGCCTGGTGGGCTGCCGTCTATGGGGCCGCACAGAGTCGGACACGACTGAAGCAACTTAGCAGCAGCAGCAGCAGGGTACGTATACACAACTTCAAGTTTATTAAGTAACGACAAACTTTTTGTAAGCTGATTACGCCAATATACATACTCACCAGTGAATAAAAGTTCTTGCTGCTCCACATCTTCACCAAAATTTGGTATGTTAAGACTTTAATTTTCACCAATCTGGTGGGGTATATAAACAATACTTCAATGTGGTTTTAATTTGTATTTCCTTGCTAATCAAAATCTTTATCCTTGTCCAGACCTCACACTGCTTTAACTCTGATCACAGACTCACAAGTTACATCCAGTTTAAACTATCCTGATTTTTTTAATCCCCACAAATTACATATTATTATTTTGAACAGTCAATACTTTTTATAATTATCCCTAAATGTTCACTTTTCTTTCCCACAATTCTTGCTTCTTAGACATCCCTTCTAGAGATTTATTTTTTCTTCTTCTTCTTAAAATATAGCCTTTAGCAATTCCTTTGGTAGAACTATATTGATGGTGAACACTTTCAATTTATGTCTGAAAACACCTTTATTTTGCCCACGCTCAAGATATTTTCAATGGGCAGACAATTCTAGCTATTTGTTCTCAGCCCTCTGAAGTTATCTTACTGTCTTCTGGCTTCAATTGTTTTCTTTTAAGGAGTTTGCTGTGTTTATTCATTGTTCCTTTTTTCTCCAATTAATTTCATTTTTTTTTAAATCTTTGGGGTTCTGCAGTGTTATTGTGGTATGTGTTACTGATGATATCCTTCCACTTACCACACTTAGAATGGACTACCTGAATTCACTGGGCTACCTGAATCTGAACATATATATTTCATCAATTTGACACACTGTTAGCTAAATCGTTTTCTGAATATTGCTTCTTCTCCAATTTTTGTATTCTTTACTCCTGGAACTATATAGATTGAATGTTTATTGGGTTCTCTTATCCTCTTAACCTCTTTTTTATATTTTCTATTCCTTTTTTTGAGTGTGTGCTGCATTCTGAGTAGTTTCTCCATTTCTATCCTATTATTTCACTAATTCCATCCCTAAGCCACGTCTAAGAATTTTCTTTGTTTTTCACATCTGTCTTGTTAATTTTAATAGTGTCTTGTTTTCTTTCAATCTTTAACTTCATTAAACACTGTTATTTTATTTGCTGTAGTCATACTAATATTTTCAGTCTTTAGGAAACTGATTCTGCATTTTCATGCTTCTGCTAATTCATAATCATAGCGGCTGTTTTACTCAGGTATCTCTTTTTTTCCTTTTACATTGTGAACCAACGTCCCCGCTAAAACCTGTCTTTGTGAATTCTGTGACACCTACGTATAAAGTGCTTTCTTCCAGGAAAGATGCACACTTTACAGATGCCAGGAGTAGTAATAACTAACTTCAAACTAAATCTTCAGCATGAACTTTTTTGGGACCTGCAGGCAATGTGAATTCTATCCTCAAATCAACTGAATGTAGGCTATGGTTAGGAATTCTCAGGCCTCTCCTATCTAAGGCCAAGGACAAGTTGACCCCTTTTAAGAGTTTTGGCTTTATATGAAGATCTCTAACTTTGTCTCTTAGGCTGCACAGGGTCCTTTAAAACCTACACTCTATGAAGTAAGTCAGAGGAAGAGAAATACTGTATGACATCTCTTATATGTGGAATCTGAAAAAAAGAAATGATACAAATGAACTTACTTACAAAACCGAAAGAGACTCACAGACTTGGAGAACAAACTTACAGAGGCCAGGGGAAGGGGTATATACGGAGTGTGGGATCAACATGGACACACTGCTATATTTAAAGTGGATCATCAACAAGGACCTATGTATAGCACATGGAACTCTGCTCAACTTCATGTGGCAGTCTGGATGGGAGGGGGCTTTGGGGGAGAATGGATACATGTACATGTATGCCTGAGTCCCTTCACTGTTCACCTGAAACTATCACAACATTGTTTATCAGCTATAACCCAATACAAACTTAAAAGTTCAAAAAAACCTACACTCTAGGTCACCAATACTGACAGACACCTCACACACTCCAACACATACCAGTTCTTGCAGCTATGGAATCATTCTCCCTGTCCTTCTTCCTTGCACTATTTCTTACTGCACTACCAGTTCTGTCACGCTTCAGAAATGAAGCTATTTCTAGCCAACGTTTTAAGTATTCCACATAGATGAAGTATCTCTGCACATTCTATCTACCACATGGTCAGAAATGGAACACTACCTCTTTTTAAAATGTAAATGCATGACCTTAGATCTGAAATTTAATAAAATCAATGTAATATCTCTAGCTTTAGTTTTCTTTGTAAAATGGGTATAATAGCAGTAACTAACTCATGGAGTTCTTGTGAAAATAAGAAAATTCATACAAAGTGCCTGGCAGAATGCCTGGGACATGGGAAGCATGTATAAAATATTGGCAATCATTGTCATTATTATAGTTGACTGGGCCCCAATATTATAACCTATTAAATTTTGGTTTTAGGCTTAGTTTTACTATTGAAAAGCTATTTCCTGCAGCAGCATATATAATGAAAATATATTACTCATGTCTTCGACTTTTTTATTCAAATAATCAATGAGAAAAACAAAACTACTTCAGGTAGGACCAGGGACAACTCTTGGGTGAAAGGTCCTGGAGACCTTTATCTAAGATGACAACTCATCATTTGTATGATTGTTCAACTACACTTCCTGAGATTAATTTTAAATTATTTCACAGTGATATTTTTGTGAAATGCTCACTAAGGAAAATTATGAGATCTCAATAAAGGATATCACAGGATTCTAGATTTGCCACTATAACTTCTCTATAATTACATGTAGGTGGCATATCTTGTTTTTATCAAGTATAACCATAAAAATAAAGTCACCTCTTTATGGATAAGTTATTATAGGGAAAAAGCAAGTAAGACAAAAGATTCAGTGGCCTAATCAATGTCAGAAAATTAAGTATTTAGGTTCAATATGAAGATCACCAAAGTACAGTTTTGGATACTGTCAAGCAAGAATATAGACATTTTCAAGAAAAGTAGTAGCTGACATTTTTGAGATTTTTATAATTCTTAAGTAAAGTAGAAATACTGTGCTACCGTAAAGCAAAGTTGCAAATAACATCCATGTTTTAGAACAAAGCATGGCTCTATTATGGAGAAGGCAATGGCATCCCACTCCAGTACTCTTGCCTGGAAAATCCCATGGATGGAGGAGCCTGGTGGGTTACATACAGTCCATGAGGTCGCCAAGAGTCGGAGACAACTGGGCGACTTCACTTTGACTTTTCACTTTCATGCATAGGAGAAGGAAATGGCAACCCACTCCAGTATTCTTGCCTGGAGAATCCCAGGGACGGCGGGGCCTGGTGGGCTGCCATCTATGGGGTCGCACAGAGTCGGACACGACTGAAGCGACTTAGTAGTAGTAGTAGTAGTAGTATGGCTCTATTAACTGGAAACAAAATAGGGAAGCTAAAAGTGATATATCTGTAAATCTCCTTAGACAAATATAGAGGCCTCTGGCCCTTAACTCATTCTCTAGTAAAATATCCACAATAATTTCTTCTTTGGTCTCTCTCTTGCAATTATACAGAGAGAAGTTTTTGTTCACCTATCTTAACCGACTCTATAATGTTACTTCCCATTTCACTACACTATAAACTCCACAAGGGCAGCAGATCTAGTCTAAGTTCCTCGAACAGTGATTAGGACTTAGTAAGTACTCAATAAATAATTATAGAATGAATAAATTTAATTTCCAATTCAGGACAATGACATATTTTAAACTAAGCCCCACCCCAAGGGTATAAAATAACTAAAAAGATAATTTGTGATTAAAGCAAATCTTCAGCACATGATAAAACTGATGAAAAGGGCCATAAATAACATTATGAAGCCAAATAAATACAATGATGTAGAGAGAGCTACACTGGCTTACATGAAAAGATGTCTACAACATATTATTCAGTAAAAGATGCTAGCTATACAACAATAGCACATTGAACTCATTTTTTAAAAACTGTACATATATGTAACTATTTAGCCCTATTTGGATGAGTGGTTACCTCTGAATAGTGGGATTTTAGGTAACTGTTGCTTTTCCTCTTTATAATTTTTACTGTTGTTTTAATATCTTAACATTAAGCAAAAATATGCTATAATCAGAAAGAAATAAAGGTTTTTTCTTTTTGAAAAAAAAAAAACAGGGACAAGTAAGCAAACAAGTCAAAGAAACATATAACACACTTGTGACACATTCTCTAAGTTTAACAACATGATGCACAAAGGTCTCATGTCAACCACTTACAGAAATAGACTACCATCTAATGACAATTTCATACGTTCTGCTATAGGTAAAACTATATAACCTTTATCTTTTCTTTTTTATTATAAATTTATTTAATTGGAGGCTAATTACTTTACAATATTGTATTGGCTTTGCCATACATCAACATGAATCCGCCATGGGTATACATGTGTTCCCCATCCTAAACCCACTTCCCTCCCAGACCTTTATCTTTTCTAATCCTTAGCTATTTTACAGTGTATCTGACAAAACATCTAGTGCTCCAGACAGGTGACATCATCTTCCCATTTATTTGGTGCTTTGGGATCTTTTATAAAGGGAAATGCTATGCAAAAAAATAAAAATCAGATCAGTTCTTCCTTATTACTGAAAGTCCCTTAAGGGCTATAGGAATGGAGTCCGTGCTCATTTAGAGAAGCCAGAAACATCTAGACTACCATTTAAACACAGTAATAATAATTTTATAAATCATACTAAACAGGAATTATTATGGAAAGAAGCTTATATTTTCATCTATCTAATGAAGCATTGCAGATAAGGCTACAATCTATAATTTAGAACAAATACAGTTACAAAGATATTGAAGAAATTCCCTAAGAAACACAATTATTTTCTCTTGGATAATTGAATTTCTTTTCACAAAGATACATGGCTTAGGCCTAATGTAAGAGCATATTCAAATATCAGTGACTGCTCCTGACTCACTGTCCAGGAAATAAGACCTCTTGTTATAAGAGGAACTGAAACTGGTAAGTTTTCTTGAGCCATCTGGTCTTACAGAAAATCACTTTTCTTCACAATGATGAAATCGACTAGTCCTAAGGACTTTTCTACCATGAAGAGGCTCCAGAACTGGAGGGTCTGAGTTCAAATCCTGGCATGGCCACAAGTTAGCCAGTTTATATGGATGAACATATGGGCTTCCCTGGTGGCTCAGTGGTAAAGAATCCACCTGCCAACGCAGGTTGATCCCTGGGTTAGGAAGCTTCCCTGGAGAAGGAAATGGAAATCTACTCCAGTATTCTTGCCTGGGAAATCCCATGGAGAGAGGAGCGTGGTGGGTTACAGTCCATGAGGTGGCAAAGAGCCGGACACAACTTTGCAACTAACTCAGCAACAACAACAAATGGATGAACACATAAGCACTCAAAATAGTACACGTGTTGATATTATTGTCATATATGTCCAACTGGAAAAAATGAAAGAAAAAACTAGTTAAATGAGCACAGGGAAGTCATTGAACTTCTCTGATACTCAATTTACCCATTTCTAAACAGGAAGTTTAGAACAAATGATGCCTCCTATCTCTCTTAGCTGTGTCCTCTATCAGTTCAGTTCAATTGCTCAGTCGTGTCTGACTCTCTGCGACCCCATGAATCGCAGCACGCCAGGCCTCCCTGTCCATCACCAACTCCCGGAGTTCGCTCAGACTCACGTCCATTGAGTCAGTGATGCCATCCACCCATCTCATCCTGTCGTCCCCTTCTCCTCCTGCCCCCAATCCCTCCCAGCATCAGAGTCTTTTCCAATGAGTCAACTCTTCACATGAGGTAGCCAAAGTACTGGAGTTTCAGCTTTAGCATCACTTCTTCCAAAGAAATCCCAGGGCTGATCTCCTTCAGAACGGACTGGTTGGATCTCCTTGCAGTCCAAAGGACTCTCTAATCTAGAAGATACCAGACAGCCAGACACTATGCTCTGATAAATGACTCCCAAAACACTTCTCAAAAAAAAAAATGTGTTTTCCTGACCCTGGTCCCTCAAGACACTAACCAAGATTTAAAAAAAACAAAAGTCAAAGTCATATAAGTTTAAGCAATGCTGTCTATTATTCTTATGGGGAATTCCAAAGTGTAGCACTATTTTAAAGGCTCTGAGAAGTTCTGTTTAACTTTGTTTACTCGAGCGTTTCTCAGACTAACTTTGACCATAGATAGTCCATTCTCTGCCCGCTATCTTTCAGAATGTCAACAAATAAAGACACTTTTTGTAACATTCTCGACTGGTTTATAAGCCATGCTCCTTATTATTACATGCTTCTTTAAGGAAATGGGGACTTCTCAAGTTCAAATGATAATACCTACTTTAGAACTTAAAAGTTCTTACTGAGGTGTTATATAATTAGAAAAAAAAAACTTTTTCAAGAAATATGATTAGTAGAAAAGGGAGAAGAAAATAAACACCTGGGCAAAGTTAAGTATTAAGAGAACAGAGGAACCTGTTTAAGAGAGCCATCATGATGGCTAATGATGTCGAGCATCTCTAAATATGCTCCCCAGACCATTTTAACAGTCATTTTTATTTACTGAAACCACCCTTCCTAATTTGCCTAGTGCATTGACACACATTTGATTGGCCACCAGACTTCGAAACCATCCAAATTCAATCACAGTAGCAGTACTCTCACTGGCTACCTAGAGTTTAGTTCCTACTGTGCAAGCTGTGATTCTCATTAGTACTGTTCACTGATAATCCAGCTCTCCTCTCCCTCCAGGTACATGCCAAGATTGCACTATCTGGCCTCTTGCAGAGAGCTATGTGGCTATGGCCAAAGATTTATGAGCAAAAATTACAAATATTTATTACTTCTGAACTATAGCCTTTAACTCTTTTTGGTAAGACAACATCACAAGGTTGCTTTACTTTGGGGAGGACAATTGGCAATGTTTGAGAGATGATGGCTGCACTGTTAACCTGGGCTCCTATGTGACCACAAGGAGTAGAGCCACTGTGAAATAGTAAGAAATGTCTATATCTATATATTTTGTGTTGTTGTTTAGTCCCTAAGTTGTGTCCAACCCTTTTGCAACCCCACAGACTGTAACCCACCAGGCTTCTCTGTCCATGGGATTTCCCAGGCAAGAATACTGGAGTGGGTTACCATTTCCTTCTCCAGGGGATCTTCCTGACCCAGGGATTAAACCAACATCTCCTGCATTGGCAGGTGGATTCTTTCCACTGAACCACGTGGGAAGCCCCTATCTATATCTTGCTGTGTGCTTAGTTACTCCGTTGTGTCCAAATCTTTGCAACCCCACGAACTGTAGCCCTCCAGGTTCCTCTGTCTACCAAAATCTCATGTAATTTTCTAAGTGACAAAAGCACTGGGAGTACCTTTTGTTCTAAGGAGGTAACCCTGAGTTCAAGGATATTCCTGGATGGGTGCTCCTGGGTAGATGCTGGTCATCAGGAAAACCAGGCCATAATTAGAAGCTTGGAATTTTCAACTCTACCCTCCCCTAACCTCTTCAGAAGTGGGAGAGAGGATAGAAATAAAGGTAATGATTGATCCTATGGTGATGAAACCTCAAAAGTATGGGGTCTCAAAGAGCTTTCTGTTTGGTGAACACACCCACATACTGGGAGGGTGATACACCCCAACTCCACAGGGGTAGAAGCTCCTGCACTATGGAACCTCCCACACTTCACCTTAATGTCTCTTTATCTATCTGACTGTTCATCTGTATCTTTTATCATATAATAAACGGTAAAATGTAAGTAACTCTTTTCTTAAGCTCTGTGAGCTTCTCTAGCAAATAAATTGAACCTGGGAGTAGGTGGTGGGAACGTCTGATTTATAGTCAATCGGTCAGAAGCACAGGAGACAACATGAACTTTCAATTGGCATCTCAAGTGGAGTGGGGCAGTCTTAGGGGACTAAGCCCTTAACCTGTGGGATTTGATGCAATCTCTGCATAGACAGTGTCAGAAGTGAATACAATTATATGAGAATTGCTTGGTTGGGGGAGGGGGGCGCCACAAATTAGGTGAGCAAAAGTGTCAGAAGTTAAGTGTTCTGTAAGTAGTGAAAGAGACACACAGCAGTGAAGACTGAGTGTTGTTTCCTAATCAGTCACCCACAGACACACAGTGGATGTGGTGTTAGAAATAAACTTCTGTTGGCTAAAAGCTATGAAGATTTGAAGTCTGCCTGTTACAGTGATATAACCTAATTTGGCCTTTCCAGCCAGGTTCCACAAGAGAATTAGGCTCCACAGATAACTGAGTGACTATCTTTTCAATTCCCCCAAGAATGGTACATGTAACTAATAACACGTATGTAATATACATTTTCATTGTCCCTATGCTTATCCTAGGGAACACTGCTAGAGAAAACAGCAGAGCTTTGAAGACTGGGTCTGCTACAAATGCCTGCTACATAATTACAACTGAGTACTCAGTCCTTCCACTGAGTCCTTCTGCTCATTAATCCCATTACAGATATGTTGGTTGTCTTTTACACTGAGGAAAACAATACATTCCCCAGAGCCTAGGTAATATGAAATCCTCTAGATTTTGAAATTACAAAAATGCAATTAATTTCTTAGCTCAGCAATTTACTAGCTGTTAAATCTCAGGCAAGTCACTTCACTTCTCTGAGCTTCCATTTTCTCATAAATAAAGTGGAAGTTTTGATAACTACCTGATAAGATTATTTTAAGGAGTATGTACCAAATGCAAGTTTAAGGCTCTTGTTAAAAAGATATTAATGCTCTCAAATTCCCTATCCCACCCATCTGAAGTCTTGCAATTGACATATACTTCATTACCTTTCCTCTGGGGAAAAAAAAAAAAATGTCAGAGCAAACAGATATGGTCCGTATCTTCACGGACCATGGAGTCAAAAAAAAAAAAAAAATTACAAATTGTGATGTCCTGTGAAGGAAAAAGTCCTAGAGAATAATACAGAAGATCTGCTTTAGCAAGAGTGATTATAAGAAAGTCTCTCTTCAAAGAGATGACATATAAGCCAAGATCTGAAAGATGAAAACACACCTAAACACTCTGTCTTATCCTCCCACCTCTGTAACCCTGGCCTACCTCCAACTGTCATTTCTCTCTCCACTACTCTCTATCACCCTCCACGGGCTACTTGACCTCTGCCTGCAAACACACACAAGCCTTAGACTTCTCGATGGGCAGAAAGGGTGGTTATGCAACCTCATTTGACTTGCTATCATCTCTAGATATTCATTTTTCTAGTTAACATCATTAAAGATATTTAAAAGATGACTGAAGTCTTTTAAAAAATAGAAATATGCATTTACTTTCCAGAAATAACAGTTCTGACTGGAACTCCATTCACTTAAAAATACTTGTTTTTTAAAAAATCAGTCATACTGCTCTCGCATCCTGAAAACCCCTTGGTACTGTTCAGATACAGTTCCCTTGTATCATTATGCTACCTTATACATATGACACACATGTGCACAGGCATATGTGTACGCTTAGTCGCTCAGTTGTGTCTGACTCTTTGTGACCCTATGGACTGTAGCCTGCCAGGCTCCTCTGTCCATGGAGATTCTCCAAGCAAGAATACTGGAGTGGGTTGCCCTCCTCCAGGGGATCTTCTCAATTCAAGGATCAAACCCAGGTCTCCCACATTGCAGGCGGATTCTTTACTATCTAAGCCACCAGGGAAGCCCACACAAGGCATATAATAGATGGGAAATAAGCTCTGAAATTGTAGCTTAAAATGATACCATAGATAAGAGGTTCAATGTGTAGACCATGCTTTTTAATCAAATGCTTACTAAATGTTCTTATAAGTGCTCATAACATTTCTGTGCCTATGGAATTTAATACTTCCCTGAAGTAATTTATGGCTGTCTCCTTTTTCAAGAATATTTCTATGACAAACTAAGGTCAGTTCCACTCCAAATGACTCTACCTTTTTTGAACTAACATACCTCTGATGCTCATAATTAAGAGTTGTCCTTTAGTTTCTCCACGAAAAGATTTTGGCAGGTCATAAAATCCCTTAATTTGCTCATAATGCATTTACATACACTTTTTTAATTGAAACATCAAAATGCTATCCAGAGATACAGAAATTCATTCTAAGTCACTAAAAATAGCTTTTATTTAAGCCTTATGGCTTATCATAAGCATGTTATAGCTACATAATAAACATGTTTACATATAGCTAGTAGTTACACAAGTAAATTCTGTTCCACCAAGAGTACTATAAATAAGATTGCTTTTAATGGAATGACAATAAAGATAATATCACATGATCAAGTAATTTTTAAAGAAACATTTTTGAAATCTAAATGAAGAAATCCTTAAAATATTTGGTAACAAGGATCAGTTGAAAGAAAGTGTAACATAAATGTTAAAACTTTTGGAGAAATGATAAGAGAGAAAGAATGAAAAACAAATAATTTTACTTGTATCTCTGAAAAATGTACTCTTTATAAATAATAATTGCTTATAATATTTCCTTCCTACATGTACTTAAAATGATCTGAAATTAAAATCCTACTCTGAGGAATCTCATAACTTTTGCACTCTGTCATACATGCTAAATATTATCAAATTTTGAATGAAGGTGAAGCTGAGAAAGCTAGGTACATCTTCCTAATTTAAAACTATAATCAATGTGCAAGAAAATAAACTGTGTACTCTTTTAAAAAATCATGGAACATACTGCATGAGGAAATGAATATTATACTGAAATTGGACAGGCATACCAACCAAAAGCATTTCCAGATGGCAAAGAATTCATTGGAACAAGAATTACAGAAGTATATTCAAAGCAATATTCTGTCTTTGATAATTTAGAGGCAGCCATGATAACCACTATTTGTACATGACAGTCATATGAAATAATAAACCGTGCTAGCTATAAACATTACCAAATTCTGACACTATTGATTTATTATGTCTAACAGTGACATCAAACCAAACAACTGACAGAAACAATGTTACAGCTTTAAGAGCAGTTTGTCAACGATTAATACTGCCAAACGGGGTTTAGCTTTATGCTGGGACCACTTGTCTAGCAGTTGTCAATCCAAGCAAAAATTACTACTGCCACACGTCTGCTAACATAGGCCCGAGGCGCCGCTCCGTTAGCCCTCATTACCCCGATCACTGCAAATACAGATGCAAGGCCAGTCCCTATTTAATATGCGTGTTAATTATGCAAATTATTAATTGGGCTGGTGCTTGAGGACTTGTGTTTATGCCCAGATTAGAGTCAATAACTGTATCACACAGCATTCTAAGCCTGACCTGTGACAGAAATAAAGCTGTGCAGAAAGCGACATATCGCTCACACTCTTCTAGATCAGAACACTCGCTCTATACAGTGTCGCACAATGATTCAGAAAGAGGCCCCACATGGGTGACAGAGAAACCACAGAATATATCTTTTATTAATATATTTATTTGTTAATATTCCTTGCTTGATATTGTTCATAACTATTTACAACACTCATTAAATTACTTTACCAAGTCCATTGTTTCTATAGCAAAAATGGTGAATGTACTCACTGTTAAAAAAAATTTTTAGAGCTATTTTTTCCCAATAAGGCTATAGTTTTGGTCCTATTTATATTACAAGTCTATAAAGACTGTATGACATGGTATTATGTTGTAAATTTTTTTATTTAAAAAAAATCATATAGATTTAAACCTCCAAAGATAGAGAGCAAAGCTAGAAGGTTTTTCCAATTAAAATTTACAGCAGACAATGTTGTAAATTTTATACACTTGTAATGCTTGCTGCAGTTATATGAAATGGGAACTATTGATCAGTATGATTTCCCAGGATACATGAAAGGGGAACAAGGTATTGCACAAACAGAAACAAAACTTTCATTTGTAAAGCTTTCTATTAGACTTTACTGCCCTCATTTGGTTCTAGATGCATCTATCTAAATGAGAAAAAAGTAACATTCTCCTCGACAGAATTACAATAAAAGCAAAGACAAACAAAACACAAAAAATACAGTTAACCAACAGTAACACTGTAACCTAGTAACAGCACAGTTTTCACACACTATCAATATGAGATATATATATATTATTTTTTGATGAAAGGATAATTATCATTTGAAGAAAAATTTTTAAAGAAAAGGAAAAAACTACCTTGAAAATGAAAGTAAACCAAGATCAATTAGAACAACACTAGTAAAGCATACACTAACAGGAAGCATGAATACATTTAATACATTAGAAATAGTTTCTATGAATATCTTAAAGTACCTTATAAATTTTGTAAATATATTAGATTTATAAAGTTATTGGCATAAAAAACTAAAAAACTTGGTCTTTTAAAAGTATGTTAATGAAAATATCACAGGCTCAATATGAAATCAGATATATAAAAGTTGTGCCTTCTTGGACTGATTCTCAACTAAAAATAAAACTAAAGGGAAGATTCCATTCTGCCTGGTTTTGCTGCAGGCTCCCTGATGACACTTCAAACTCTTTTTGATCTTACAAATCATATAAAATAACTTTAAGTTATTCAACCAATGAAAGTTACTCATGTCTAAAGAGCTCTATGCAGAAAAGCCAGAAAGATAAAATTCACTTAATTTGACTTGGTTACCCAATGTTTGATATAGCCTAGCTCAAGATCATAAAATAACTACTATTTATTGAGTGCCAATTTTTTCACAGGCTTTTTATAACACCCTCACAAACAGATATTACTATATTCTTTATACAGAGAAAATCAAGTCTCAGAAAAGTTGAGTAGCTAAGCTAAGCTAAGCTAAGTCACTTCAGTCGTGTCCGACTCTGTGCGACCCCATAGATGGCAGCCCACCAGGCTCCACCATCCCTGGGATTCTCCAGGCAAAAACGCTAGAATGGGTTGCCATTTCCCTCTCCAATGCATGAAGTGAAAAGTGAAAGTGAAGTCACTCAGTCTTGTCTGACCCTCAGTGACCCCATGGACTGCAGCCCACCAGGCTCCTCCATCCATGGGATGTTCCAGGCAGGAATACTGGAGTGGGGTGCCATTGCCTTCTAGTCCAAATTCGTAACTCTTGAGAAACAGCAAAACTAAGAGGTTGAAACCTAAGGCAACTTGACACTAAAACACAAGCTCTTTAGATTCAAGCCACCTGTCAATTGTCCTAATAACAGTGATTTCCAGTGCCTTTAAGTACAAATGAACATGGCTATATAAATGGGAGAAGAACATAATAACATTTTATTCTCTCTGGAAAATCTGAGACAACTGAATTATAGTGGAAAATTAGTTGAAATTAAAGTTGGAAACTATAGTTGAAAAATACTTAAAACTAAGTATTAAAGATATTATTTAACTAAGATATTATTAACTAAGTATTTAAGATATTAAAACTATTTAAATAAGACATATTAAACACATTCACTGAAAATATAAGGGTAATTAGATCACTAGGGATGATAAATGTTAAGCTCTAAAATTAGTGGCTTTCTTGGTAACAATGTGGCAAATATAATTTGAAAGATAATTTTTGAAAAAATTTTTGATGTATAGTTGATGTACAATATTATATGAGTTACAGGCATATAACATATAGTAATTACATATAGTAATTACATATAGTATTACATATAGTAATTCACAATTTTTAAAGGTCATATTCCATTTATAGTTCCTATAACAAGAAAGACAAGTATTTGGGAAATAGGGAGTGACCAGTAGCTGAAATTTTTTTAATATTAATAATAAATTCATGATTCAACTAGCAGATGCAGATCTATCTTGATACAAATCTTGGTGCTCTCGAGGGATTTCTATAATAATGCTGTGTGTGTGTGTGTGTGTGTGTGTTTGTGTGTGTGTAGGAGTCAATTAATGTTCCTTGTTTAAATAAATGTATAGTTTTTATGTTAACATCCTTTTATTAAATAATATTGAACATTTAAAGTATCTACGCTCTACAGTAGGATCTAAAATCTTTTTATATTATTTTAGTACTTTTTTAAATTATGATAATGTATAGGTAATTCAAGAGCTGATGAATTATCAGCACTCACTTATAACCATAAAAATATCATTTCTTTAAAAGGTACACATAACTCAATCTCAACTTTTAATGAGGATACTTAGTCCTTTTACCCAGTAAATTATAATTTTTCAACTTCAATTTGATATTGAAATTAAATGTTATACTTGAACAAATTTGAAGATGACTTTTCCTTTCTTTTCCCACCTAAAGTCATCCCAAAGTCTGAATCAACTGGGGTCTACTGTGGCATCCATGGCTGAGTATATTTCAGTATATTCTAAACAAGTATAGTTTTTTAGCAGATGGCTGGCCTTGTTTTTGTAAAAATGACTGCACTAAAAATATGGTTTTTTATATTATGTTGGACCATGTCCTCTTGGTGACAGTTCCTACAAAAACAAAACATTAGTGTAAAAGTATTTTGGGCGAATATGTTTAGAACTATGAGCTACATTTTGAGATAAACGAGTAAGATTCTAATTTATCAACATTATTTGTAACAGTCAATTTTTACACTTAAAAAATTCTAAATTCAAGTCATGAGTGTCATTTAAATATTGAAGTGTGGAAAAAGATGGTGAAGCACAATGCCAACATGGCCAAGGTTAAGAGTGTGTCCTCTAGGTGAGCAAGTCACATACTATATATATATGCTGAATACACAAAATAGTACTGCAAATTGAGAAAAGGGAAAATTCAATTAGACACTAAAAGATAAGCACATCTTAATAAAAATGTTGACAAAAAAATGTTAAAACAATCTTCCTGCCTTATACTAAACTAGATTATCCAAAGGCCTACTAGGAATTACAGGCTAATTAGTAAAAAAAGTTTGTTATTAGCATTTATAAATTCCTAAGGCAGTGCAATTCAATCATGCAATCACTATCATACACTGCATTTAGAAGCAGAAGAAAAGTTTCAGAGAAATAACCAGAGAGGACATATTCTCATAAAAAATCATAACAACTATCAATATAACATTCCCTGGAAAAAAAATAGAATTTTGCTTCACTTTCTATTTTAACATGTTTCATAACAGCATAAAAACAATGTGATAAACCAAATAACACCCACTTTTAATGTTTCCATAGACTGCACATTAGCCAATAGTTTATTCAAAGACTGAACCAACCTCTCTTTGATATGCAATGGTATTAAAACAGCACAACTTCAGAGTGTTTAGAAACTGGAATTTCATGGCACATTACAGTGCTTATTCCAAATCTAGTCAAAGATTCTGAAAGCCAAATAGCCCATATTTAGTATTGATCAGTTATAACATGGAGAATGTAATAATTTAGACAACCTCCCACATTAACAACTTGAATTTAAACAGGTAGTAAGAGGCAACATTCTATTATAAAAGAGAAAAAAGAAATAGACAATGGATGGATCTAATAATGGGAAAAGATAACAAAGACCTAGGATTCTAGCATCTGGCACTAAATGAACTTTTTTGTAAACTGAATGGCGGTTTCCAAAACTGCTCCAAGCATCATTCCTTTGCCAAGGCAGTAAACAGCTTTTATCAGCAATAATGATGGCATAATCCCAGCTAAAAAGGAAAGTAACATATGGCAGCAACCCTCCAAATACCATCCCGACAAAGTAGGGGGCATTTTTATTACAGCGTCCACTTGCAGAAAATCTGCCAGACATCTTTCCCTTTTTCCCCCTCTTTTTATTTATTTGTTTTTAAACAGGTTATCATCTTCTCTAAATTGAATATCACATTTGGGAATTTTAAACTAATGACTCCTCTTTCTTAAATCCTACTCACAGACATACACAAGAGAGATTGCCATAACTACTGATAGCTAATAAAATAAAATGGAGCTGCCTATTCAAAATAAATAAATATATTTTTGTAATCTCTAAACTCATAAACAAATGCATTTAATTAAGGATATTGGTTCCTAGCAGAATGACTTATATATAGTGAACACCCAAGAAATAATTGATTTCAGAATATAAAAAGAGTTCTCAAGAAATTCAGGGGGAAAATACTGCAAACACAAAATCTTACTTGGTATAAAGCTGATAAACAATGAACTACAGTAAATTGCAAAGAAACATGATCTATAAATGATCTTAATCTTATTTGATATGTGTTAAAATGTCAGACTTCATAATATATAGCTCTGATCAAAACAATCTTAGTGAAGTATTTTTTAGGCCAACATACTGTTTATCAATAAAAGTGTAAAAGAGGATGCTTCTATAAAATATCTTCTAATGGCCTGTGGGGTGGACTAACGAATCATAAATCCAACCTTGGTTTTCAGTGATGGACTTTCTATTTTCATTGACAAGTCAATGGCTGTCTTTTTTACCTAGGCTCTTGATCCTTCCTGGTATCTTAGAAATATTTTCTAAGAATGACAAAGATACAGTTTCGATTCAAATTTTTTAAATGTTATAATGAATAGATTTTTAGCATCTTACTATACACTCAGCCAAATGTAAACCTTTGTTTACTTCAGGCAAATTTATTAGCTGATAGAGAATCGATGAAAAAGTAAAAGAATGCTAATATCTTTGACATCTCTACCTATAAATATATTTTCAGGCTGAAAAATGTATCTAATAGCACCACTCACTGATGTGCACTACAGTTTACCACAGTGTCTATATTTCTGTTGTCAGTTTTACAGTATCTCCCTTCATTAAACCTATCAAGTTTTCCTTTTGATCATGCAACCAAGGCCAGAAGACAGATATCTTCCTGGAACAGAGCAGTCTGCCAAGTCTTTCACAAGACCAGCTTAACCTCCCTATTGATTTTTTCAACACTGCAGCCATTCATTGTTTGTGACATTTGGCTGTCGGCTCTTTAACACCCTTCAACCAAATCAATTTCATATTTTTGTCAATGCTCTGCAAGAGGATGAGTAAAAATAGGAAGAGACTTAGCATGATTTAAAATGTTGATTTTCTCAAACAGTTTTATCTTTAGTTTTTATAAGGCTTATAAACTTAATTCATGTGCTTATTTCTATTTCTGTGAAAAACAAGAAGCATTGTAAATTATAATTTTTCAGTACAATACCGACCTTATTCTTATTAATCTTTAAAAATCTCTTTTAATGTAAATGAATTCTTATACAATCACACACTACTTGACCTAAAAACACTACTATGTGAAAACAATAATGTTTTCTGTGGTTTGGATATTTTAAAAATACGTAAGAAACACGGAAGGGGCAATATACACAACATTATCATTACATCATTACTGTGTTTTCAAAAGGCAAACCATGTCAAAAAAAAGCACAGTTCAGCATTTTGCTTATCCTTACGTCTAAACTTCCAGTGTACCTCAATACCAAATGTCATGGACTACCAGCTGCCAACACAAAAACTTCTTTTGACATCAGTTAGAACAACATGTGAAAATCAAAGACACATATGTTTCAAATCGTGCCAAATCTCCCGTCATTCAGAAAATTCAGCAGACTCTCATGAACATAGATGGAGTTAAGAACAAAACTCAAAAGAACTAGGTATTTCTCACTTTATTTTTGTTAGTAAATTTTAAACTACAATTTTATATTAATTAGGCTGCCTGTTATTAGTTTTAGTTTATCAAATAAAATAGAGACTGAAATCTTAAAATCACAGTAAGTAATTTATCTAAATATATATTTAAGGACTAAAAAAAAACAAAGGGAGTTAATGACCTGAAAAGCTTGATTGTTCCTTTGGAACCATTATACATTATCACAGAATGCATATAACATGTAATTCGTCAAAATATATTGTAACTTAATGTACTTATAGTTTACTGGCATATTAATAGATGTTCCTAAAACATCCAAATATAGCTGTATTACAGACTAAGAAAATAATTTCGAAGTGCAAAGGCAATTTTAAGAGTAAGCATTTATCTAACATAGGACTTCATATCTGAACCATTAAAAACACTAATTAATAATCTGACAACTCAAATAGGGTTGATGTAGCCTTTTAGAAATATAGTGCATATACATATTTAGGGTTTTTCCAAAATATAATTTTATTTCATCAAATCTAAGACACTATCACTTATAAGATTCAACATGAATTAGCTGCTATCATAAAGGAAAAATAAACTCTGCCAACTATACCATGACAGGATATCAATTTTTACAAGTATCCTAATTTCAAAAATGTTCAAATATAGGGAGGAAATGACTGAGAATCAACAAAACATGGTAATGATGAACTAAAATAATACCTACTATTGGTTCTTCACATGTATCATTTTAAAATGTACACATTAAATATTGTGACACAGGACTTCAAGTCACTTTGGAACATGAACATGACCTTTTGCCTAACAAACTGACTCCCACATTATCCTCTGACTCCTTAAGGATGTGTATGCTCGGTCACTCAGTCATGTCCAGCTCTTTGCAACCCCATGGACTGTAGCTCGCCAGGCTCCTCTGTCCACAGGATTTTTCAAGCAAGAATACTGAAGTGGGTTGCCATTTCCTCCTCGAAGGGATTTTCCTGACCAGGGATGGAACCCAGATCTCCTGCATTGGCAGGCAGATTTTTTTTACCACTGAGCCACCTGGGAAGCCCTCGTCAAGGATATGTTCATGTATTATAAAGCAGAGCATAATGAATAAAGCATACATGAGGAAACCATTTCATCTTTGCCATATTTGCAAATATATCCCTGGAAAATTCAACTAAACAACTAAGAATCTTTGGAACATTCTCCATAACAATGATTATAGGATAAACACTTTGGAATTCAAAGGACTCATGTTTGAATAAGAGTCTGCCACGCACTAGTCACATGATTCTGGGCAAACTGCTTAACATCTCTGAGCCTCAGTGTTTTCACTGATATAAACAGAACTAATACCTCCTTCTTAGAATTACTGTGAGAATTAAATGAAATAATGTATTATAAACATTCTTAATAGAGTATCTGTACATTGTACATGTTCAATAAATGTTTCTTTTCTCTCTTCTCACTACCAAGCTACTGCAGAATGATATAAAAGCTAACAAATAATTAACTCCAGATCAATCTGATATACATATTTAAGATGTTGCTGATAGCTCTTTGGAAATCATTTTACATTATTACAAAATGCATATGGCATCCAGTTACATATAATTAGATCCACAAGAAGATAAAGTTTCATTAACAGCAGGAATTTGTCTGTTTTGTTCACTGCTGAATCTCTAGCATCCATAACAATGCCTAGAATATACTAAGCACTCAGCAAGTACTTGTGAATGCATTAGGATTTCAAAGAACTTTGAACTTCGAATCCCACACTAAATTTTAACTTGGTAACAACTCAAGAAGTCAGAAGTAAAACACTATTTTCTTCCACATCATCCTAAAGCTTACTGACCACAACAATGTTAATCAGTAACATTCTAACTAATTCAACAACTATTTATTGATTATCTACCATCAGAATAAGACACTGCTAGGTACTGAGGAAAAAAGTAAGTAGTATAAGAAACAATTGCTGTCTTCAAGGGAAGACAAAAGAAAAACAAACATGAAATTAGATGTGATCAGGTTTCAAAATAAACCATACAGACAATAATTTTTCCCTGAAGTAAAAATTAAAATAATTTAGAACAAGATTTTTAAAAAATGTAGAAGACTGCTAGAATCAAGAAATCATATAATGAGGTGATTTTTAGGGGTGTAACATGCTAATCCAGAGGGACTAACCATTATCCATGAGACAATGTGGTATATTTTAAACACTCTAGACAGCTAGAATTAAGAGATCATATAATGAGGTGATTTTTAGGGAAGTGACATGCTAATCCAGAGGGACTAACTACTGTCCATGAGACAACGTGGTATATTTTAAACACTCTGCTGCTGCTCAGTCACTTCAGTTGTGTCCGACTCTGTGTGACCCCATAGACGGCAGCCCACCAGGCTCCCCTGTCCCTGGGATTCTCCAGGCAAGAACACTGGAGTGGGTTGCCATTTCCCTCTCCAATGCGTGAAAGTGAAAAGTGAAAGTGAAGTCGCTCAATGTGAAGTCTATAGATTCCAAACTGAAGATTATTAGCTGTCTAAAGCAGAGGTGAAATATGTCACTCAGTGTTAAGCTATACAAGGTAAAACAGTATCAATGAACTGGACATGAACAATCAACATGTTAGGTCTAGAATGACTCTAGGTCAGCCTACCTTAGCACCTGTTCAACATATTTACTGATGCGATTCTGTGTCACGCCCTGCACAAAGCATCTGAGTGTACAAAGATAATAAGAAACATACCTATCACAAAAAGCTATTAGAGGATGTAACACTTAATTTAGATTGCAGTAATCTATTTGTGCTTCTGCAATTACAACCATTCTACAGGTTAAATTCATGGATTCAAAGATGGGACAAGATAGTCTACTAGAAAAGATCCAGTCCCTCAACTGTACTTTGCTCATTTGAAAAAATGGTAAGGGGAAAAAAAAAGGTTTATGCAAAATGAATATAATCTTTGTGGAAAAGTTGAAAAACACGGAAAAGCATAAAGAATATATAAAGAATCCCACTTTCACTACTGAGAGGTAACCATCATTTAATGTAAATGTTTGGTCTTTATTCATTCACTATTTTTTCCCTGTATGAAAGAACTTGGAGAGAAAAACCTAAGAACATGTTATACTGCTACTTTTCAAACTGCTTTATAAATTTAATATATTGAACGTGAAAGTCGCTCAGATGTGTCCAACTCTTTGCAACCCCATGGACCCATGGAATTCTGTAGCCAAGATACTGGAGTGGCTAGCCTTTCCCTTCTCCAGGGGATCTTCCATTAACATTTCCATATTATTAGATATTCTTCTAAAACATGATTTAAAATAATTATATGGAATTCTATCACATGGACTACAGCATAATTTAACCATATCACCTGTTACTGAATATTTCAATTGTTTACAATTCTGTCTTGGAATAACACTGCAAATTAAAGCACTGAGTATTTAAATAGTGGATATAGAGAAGTTTCTCATAGATGATTCCAACTAATAAACGGAAAAGCAATAACAAAATTAGAAGATCTCTATTTTGCAACCCAAAATAAACTAATATAGCACTGAGTATCAAAAACTGCAAACATCACAAAAAAAAATAAACAAAGGCAATATACAGATGGCCTACAGGCACATGAAGAGATGCTCAACATTGTTAATCACCAGAGAAACACAAATCAAATGAGGCAGCATTGCCTCGCAAGGTCAGAATGGCCATTATTAAAGCATCTGCAAATAATAAACGCTGGAGAAGGTTATGGAGAAAAGGGAGCCCTCCTACACTGTTGGTGGAAATGTTCATTGGTAGAGTCACAATGGAGAACAGTATGGAGTTTCTTGAAAAACTAAAAATAAAGTTACTATATGATCCAGAAATCCCACTCTTAAGCATATATCTGGAGAAAATTCTAATTCAAAAAGATACATATACCTCAATGTTCACAGCAAGCACTACTTAAAATAGTCAAGACATGGAAGCAACCTAAATTTCCATCGGCGAATGGATAAAGATGTGGTGCATATATATATACAGAATGGGATATTACTCAGTCATTAAAAAGAATGAAATAATGACATTTGCCGCAACATGAATGGACTCAGATTATTTTATTAAGTGAAGTAAGTCAAAGACAAATATCAAATAACATCACTTAAATGTGGAATATAAAAAAATTAAACAAATGAACTTCTTTACAAAACAGAAACAGACTCAAAGACATAGAAAACAAACACAGTAACCAAAGAGGAAAGGGAGGGGGGATAAATTAGGAGTTTGGGATTAGCAGATACAAACTACTACCTATAAAATAAACAATCCAACTGTATAGCACTGGAGAAGGCAATGGCACCCCACTCCAGTACTCTTGCCTGGAAAATCCCATGGACAGAGGAGCCTGGTAGGCCTGCAGTCCATGGGGTCGCTAAGAGTCAGACACAACTGAGTGACTTCACTTTCACTTTTCACGTTCATGCATTGGAGAAGGAAATGGCAACCCACTCCAGTGTTCTTGCCTGGAGAATCCCAGGGGCGGGGGAGCCTAGTGGGCTGCCGTCTATGGGGTCGCAGAGTAGGACATGACTGAAGCGACTTTGCAGCAGCAGCAGCAACTGTATAACACAGGGAACTATATTCACTATCTTCTAATAAACTATAATGGAAGAGAATCTGAAAAAGAATATATCTATATATCACTTTGCTTTATACCAGAAACTGAGACTATATTATAAATCAACTAAATTTTAATTAAAAAATTAAGAAAAGCTGACATATTGATCTACCTGATATAAGAACATAACAGAATCTATAAAGCAACCCTGCAGGGAGGGAAGAAAATTTTAAAACAAAAATTTTAAACCATTAAGCCTATAGACCCAACTGTCAAATTGTAGAAACCACAAAGAGAAGAGAAGAACATGTTAAACTATACCATGGGGATGCAATCAATAAAATCCAGACTGGGAAATTATAAGAGTAAAACTATTTTTTTCAACAAAAAGGTATGAGGGAAAAAAATAAATAAATAAACCAACCAAATTGTAATGGGTAGACTTACATGCATTCATATTCAAACAAACCATTTGGATATATGATAGTAAAGAATTATTGTTAATATGGTTAATTTCTGCTATAACATGGTGATACGGATTTTTTTTTTAAAGAATCCTGATTTCCTATAGGTAAACACTGAAAATATTTACAAGTATAATAACATGTCTTGGATTTACTTCAAAAAATACATGAGGGAAATGAAACTTCCCTGGTGGTCCAGTGGTTAAGATTTCACCTTCCAGTGTAAGGGGTGCTGGTTCGATCCCTGGTTGAGAAGCTAAGGTCCCACATGCCCAGGTACCAAAAAAGCAAAACATAAAACAGAAGCAGTACTGTAACAGATTCAATAAAAACTTAAAAACTGGTACACATCAAAAACAAAAATCTTTAAAGAAAAATATGAGGGAAAAAGATAATGGAGGTAAGAATGGAACAGGATTGGTCATGACAGGGTTGGTCAAGTTTGGGATTCTACTATTCTATCTTATGTAGTATGGCTCAGAATTCACACTAATAAAAATCTGAGAGAGAAAACCCAAGAGTGACCAGCCACGTGGAGGGATATAAGGAAGACAAAGGGAAGATGTTCTGTGGGGATCATCTTTATATGTATATCTTTATGTATGCCTAATTCCTTAGTGTTAATTCCTAAAAGCAAAATATTTGGGAAAAAATCTTTCTAAGGCTTTCAAGATATTTTTCTAAAATGATCTGAAATTTTGTGCTAGTTTACACTCCAAGCAATGTGTATAGTAGTATGCATTTTCCTCTGTGTTCACCAACATAAATATGTCCTAAGTGAAGAAACTTAAGCATAATTTGACAATGTCTAGTTTTAATGTGAACATGAGCAGTAACATTTATCCCATAATCCTACATATTACATGGTATTATTGAGCATTTATAAATGTTTCTCTGCCATATATAAAAATCATTT